>NC_137864.1:0-135000 GCF_963924005.1 Protomyctophum bolini
GATGAGAACCCTTCTTCTGTCCAATAGACCATCTGCTGCTCGTAGTCAAAGTCCAGAGCCCTCGCTTCATTCACGTCCTGTCACAGCACAGCAGTTAGTTAGTTAGCAGTTAGTCTCTGACAGGTCGAATACATTCAGACATGTCAAAAGCAGTGTGTGAATTGTATCAAATCAAATCATCCTTTATTTATAGCACATTTAACACAACCGAAATTGACCAAAGTGCTTCACAGGAAAGAAAAAACATTTAGAGCAAATAACATTTAAAGCAATTTACATCAAGTAGAACCAGATACATGCAGGCAAATGAGGCAAACATGATACATGGACAATATAGGAATATATGAGCACATTAAAATCAGATTACATTAAAATCCAGGAACGTTTTAAGTAAGGATTTAATAATGTCGATGGATTGGGCGGCTCTAATAAATGGGGGGAGGTTGTTCCACAGCTCTGGGGCCGCCACCGCTAAAGCGCGGTCACCTCTTGTTCTGAGGGTTCAGGTGGTTGGAACGGTCAGCAGTGATTGGTCAGCAGACCTCAGAGCTCTGGGAGGGTTGTAGCGCTGTATACGTTCAGCCATATAGGGCAAGAGATTTAACCCATTTAGACCTTATAGACCTCTCAGTGTCTCTCAGTGGTGCTCAACCTTTTTCATGGCAAGGACCCCCATCTGAAAATATGTAGTTCCAGGGTCCTCCCAGAAGCAAAGGTATGAGTTAAAAACATTCACTGTGAAAGAATATATTGTGGGATGTCACATGACAGCGGGCCGTCAGAGCGCCACCCCAACGAGAGTCAGTGGAGCGTCAGAGGCGGAGCACAGCTCAGAAGACAGCGACCCGCCCTGGGTCACGTGATTGACCACACGTATCTACCCGTCTTCCTCCTCAATCAGAGCAATTACGCAACAGCCGCGCTGCGCGCGTAATGTTTGAAAGGTAGGAAACAGATGAACGCTCCGCCTCATTCTCCACTGACTCACGGAGGGAGAACTGACGTGGCAATCTGGCGGTAGGTCTCCACAAACACACATCCCCTCACTGTTTGAACTTTAACATAATCCTCTCAATAAATGCCCGAGTAGGCAAACCTTGCTGTGTCTCCTGCCTATCGTTGTTCAGTGGCGCCCACAATATATTCAAGATTTGTTCCACATTTTCACGATTTAAAAAAGAAATAGCAGATCTACAAGCTTGTAGTGCGGCACTCTGTGCCGCGCTATGAGCTTGTAGATCGGCTATTCAATAGCTAAAGTATAGCATAATCCTTAGAAACACCAAAAGGGGTTCCTGTCCTGAATGGGTTAAAAGTAAAAAAGTAGGATCTTAAAATCAATTATTTGTTTTTATCGGGAGCCAATGGCATGATATCAGGACTGGTGTGATGTGGTCAAACTTGTTAGGTCCGGTGAGAAGGTGGACAGCAGCATTTTTGACTAATTGGAGTCTTCGGAGTGAGGATTGGTTGATGCCATAGTATTAGTACAATAGTCCAGCCTTGAGGAGATGAAGGAGTGAATGACCATTTCAAATTGTTTGAGGTAGAGGCAGGGTTTAACCTTGGCGAGGAGGCGTAGGTGATAAAAGCTTGTTTTGACAACAGAGCTTATCTGCTTGTCAAATTTGTCAAATATTATCGAGCAAGATTCTTTTGCGCCTGTGTTGATATTGGAAGTGAGGGGGCCGAGGTTGTTGACAGGAGGGGTGGAGCCACTGGAGCGTTGTCCAAAGATGATGTTTTCCATTTTATTGTCATTGAGATATAAGAGGTTTTCAGTTTTAATATCGTCTGCAGTTCATTAGGGGCTCAAATGTGTTATTGTTGGTGGATGTAAGCGTGTATAGGATGTGTTGTTACAGTATGTTCAATGGTTTTCACCTGTTTGAGCACAGTGTGGTTGGAGCCGTTCAAGTTCATCTTATTCAGTCCTTTAAAGGTGGTGAAGATGAGGAAGGGCTCCACATCTAGAGAAAATCACATTTATTTAGCGTAAAATGCAATGCTTAATTTGTTTGTTTGGGAGAGACAGAACATATTCATGAACACAGAATCATTTATAAAACTACATACAGTAGAGATGAGAAAGCAATGTAAATATTAGAGTTACCAAGAATGATAATTTACAACCGTAGATTGTATTAGACCAATAACACACAATATTAGTACAGAAAGAAACAGATACCTGTTCCTGCCATGTGACATCAGACAAACAAACAATAAGCCAATACAACAATAGAAAATGCAAATAAAATCAAACTCTGTATCTATGTATGTTAACCCATTTAGGACTGAGACCAGATTATTTTAAATCATGACAGTTGTCAGTGGTTTTCAAAATACTTCATGTCAAGGACCCCAACAATTATATGTTATTGGCCGCCGAACCACATCTGAAAATATGTTGTTCCAGGGACACCACCCCCCCCCCCCCCCAGAAGCAAAGATATGACTTCAAAATGTTCGCTCTCAAATAATATATATTCAAAGATGTGCGTCAGATTTTCATGATTTTTCAAAAATAGCACATCTACAATGTCTTAGCGTGGCACTCGGTGCCGCACTATGAGCTTATAGATCTGCTATTTTTCAATAGAAGTTCAAAATTATGCTTAAAACACCAAAAGGGGTTCTCGTTAAAATAGACAAAAATAACAGTTACAAAGAGATTGACAAAAAGAGACAACAAAAAGATTCATAAATTAATTAAAATAAACAACTCAGAGAGACGTCAGACTCAGGCCTCCTAAGGTACTGCGTATAGCAGCAAACCCGTTTCCCCAAAAGGTTTTGAGTTTATGCAGTATCTTCAGTAGTATAGCAGCTGGTTCTCAAGTGCACAGCATTACGTGCTGCTACCTAACTGCTTTCAGGAAGCACTACTTAAGTTGGTTCTCAAGAGCACAGCAATACGAGTCTTCTTATCTGGCTTCGGGAAAACACCTCCTGGATGAATGAACTTAGAAGCAAAACTATTTCCTGAAAGCCTTCTTAGCTTCAGTCTACTGTCGTACGCAGCAGTTTGTAAGAGGGATCTGGGACGCTACCCTTCGTAGCGAAGGGTGTTACCCACTGATACTGATGTCGACAGGTTATTGATCTGACAGAGACAGCAGCGCAACATGAAACCAATGCTTATGAAAAGTACTATCACGGATGATCCAATCATCTTATAAAAATGTTAATCACATGCCAAGTTAATTCAAGTTAGATGATGCTGAGCTAAACATGTTTGTTTCATTTAAAAGTTTCATCAGTATTTATATTTAAACAAGATGAAGAAAGTCCTCACTCCCCACACAGTGACAGCAGCTGTTGTGCTCGACAGACAGACAGACAGACAGACAGACAGACAGACAGTAAACTATTTCACAGTGTTGGCCGCTCGGCGTGGTGCTATTTTGTGCTATTTTGTTTTCATTTTGGGATACCCAGGCCCCTAAAAAGAGAGGCAGGCACACATTTCACTTGAATTGGATTTCAATACTTTACAATTTTATAGCCTAATAAAAACAAAATAATAATATATATATATATATATATAAATATTCTTTTTAATATTGTTCGGGGGCCACCCTAGTCGGGGGCCCCGGGCTGCAACCCACCCTAGACCACGGGTAAGTCCGCCTCTGGCTATACGATCTCATAGCTTGGCACATAGTGCCGCGCTATGAGCTTGTATAATGTACGTATATCTGCTATTCTTGGAATAGACAACCAATGTGCTTTCAGTGCTGTTTCCTACCAGATGTGGACCTGCAGATGGTGGGGTCTTCAGGGCTGAGCTGGTAACCCTCCACACAGAGACAGTGGAAGCTGCCCTGTGTGTTGTAGCAGTGCTGGGTGCAGGGATTAGGATAGCTGCTACACTCATCTACGTCCACACACGTCTTCCCATCGTCCTTCAGACGGAAGCCGCTGGGACATGTGCACTGTAAGGAGACAGGAACAGAGCGTGATGCTGACCAGGTGTTTCATCAGTGTCTTGGTGGAATCTGTGTCAAATGGCGCTGTTGATTCCATACCTTGAAGCCTATCTTGAGGTCTTTACAGCTGAGCTGGGAGGAGCAGCCACTCAGCTCGCTGTTCAGACACTCGTTAACAGAGCAGCTGCTGAGCTCATCAGAGCCGTCGCCACAGTCGTCCTTGCCGTCACACAGCAATGTCTCCTGGACACAGTTCCTGTTGTGACAAACATAGCATTTCTTCTCTGTTGGAGTGGAAACTTAAAGAAAGGAGGAGAAAGGGAAGAGCAATGGAAGCAGAGGAGGTTTAGATGAATGTGATTCTGATCGTGTAAAAGTAAAGGTAAAAGTATTTAGAGGTGTTAGAGGTGCTCTCATAGCTGTGTGTGTGTGTGTGTGTGTGTGTGTGTGTGTGTGTGTGTGTGTGTGTGTGTGTGTGTGTGTGTGTGCGTGCGTGCGTGCGTGCGTGCGTGCGTGCGTGCGTGCGTGCGTCTTGCCTGGGTTATTACAGTGAGCCTCATCTGAGTTGTCGCGACAGTCATTGTCTCCGTCACACTCATATCTCTTGGGGATGCATCGTTTATTTTGACACATGAACTGGTCGCTGCGGCACAGTGTCGCTGAGACACAGGAAGTAGTTGTTTAGGTCAATCCATTATTATAGAATAAAAGCAAAAAGCCAGTTCTATAGTTATGTCTATGGATGATGTTTGACGTTCTCTTATTAATGTATCTGTTTATTAATTTAATGTGTGACTGATATCTTCAATATCCTACCTTGTAATATAGAATAGTGTATTCTCTATTGTTTGCAAAAGACCTTGATGGAAACAATCCATCCAGTCCACATCACTTTTTGTGTTTGACTGTACTCGTGCTGTTTGTATTTCTGTCTAATATGATATTCATTCAATCAATCAATCAATCAATCAATCAATCAATCAATCAATCAATCAATCAATCAATATTGTTATACAGTATCTCTCCACAACGTATAATATGTATGGGGAATGACCCCACCTCACATGAGATGTGGGTATTTCTTTAAGACACACCAGTAGTTCTGACATGCACAGGTACAGTATATATAGGTACAGTATATACTGTAAGAGACAGAAGTTTGACAGCCATCTATTCCACTACGCTGAGCAGCAAAGAGAGCATGTGTGTGCATGTGTGCGTGCATGTGTGTTTCTTACTTGGGTCTTTGCAGCGAGTATTCTTGGGAGCTTCATCTGAGTGGTCGTGACAGTCGAGCTCTCCGTCACACTCCCACGCTCTCTGGATGAGACAGCGGCCGTTGGCACAGCGGAACTGGTTGGAGCCACATGGTGGATACTCTGGAACAGGAAGTACAGCTTGACATTGTGAATATGTTTGAAACGTTTTAACAAGATCTTGCATTAGGCACAACATATTTTCCTATCTGTCTGACTCTGAGACCAAATTAATTCATATCCATATTCATTCAGTATGAGAAGCGTCCACTCACCACACTCCTTGGGCTCATCTGAGCCGTCACCACAGTCGTCGTCATGGTCGCACACAAAGCTCTTGGGGACACATATATTATTTTGACACAGGAACTCTTCGCTGTCACACGTGCTGTTGAACACTGAGGCACAGGAAGTAGTTGTTGGGATATTATTACACAATAAGAGGAAAAAGCAACAGTTTTATCGACAGTTGTGGGAAGTTCATTTATGAATGTCTGTGTTTATTATTGTCAATACCACACCTGGGATATATCGTTAACCTCTTATTTCCATATTTCAACTTTTTTCCCTGCTTGTTCCTATATATATCCGATCTACAAGCACACAACGCAATAAAGTATTGTGAAAATAGCAGATCCACAAGCCCACAACGTGAGCTTGTGGATCTACTATTTTCCTATAGGGCTTGTAAGTTTTGGTCTCTGTAACGCATCGCAACATCACATCGCATGTAGATCGGCTATTTTAGCTATTTAAAAATAAATCAAAATAAACATATAAGTGAAAGTTTTATGAACATCTAACCAACCAATGCAAAAGTTTTAACAATATATTGTGAATGAATAATAACTACAGTGGATCCATTGGACAACAACAACAACAACAACAACAACAACAACAACAACAACAATAATAATAATGTGTTCTTTGTTTACCTGTTGTGTTGTGTGATTCAATCTGGAGAGCTGAGGAGACAAATATCAAAATAAATGAGTTCCACTGTAACAGAGAACATGGATCGTCTCTACTAAATTACTAATACATTCTGCTTGGGTCTAGTTGTGGTTTATCTGTTGCACCAAATGCACTGGAGAAAAGTAGTTCATTTGGCAGCCATTATGCAAGCGTAATGAAGTTGACCTACTTTTGAACCTATTTCAGGTAAGATTTCACTATTTGAATATTATATTAAGCATTGCAATTTATTTTTGTATACTGTATACTGTAAGGTTTGCCCTTACAGATCAAAATGTCCTCATTACTTGCGCAAGCAGAGCGCGCAAGTAATATTTTCGCCCGTTCCGTATTCACCGCCCCAGCCAACCCGCCACTTTTGATGCGTATGCAAATAAAACAGCAAATTGTGCCTGATTTGCTGGGACCAGATTACATTCATGACCATATGTCTTACGTCATCATTGAGAGCTAGTCATACATATACATATATGTAATTTGTAAAATAAAATAGCAAATTGTGCCTGATTTGCTGGGACCAGAGTACATGGTGTGTATATGTATGACTAGCTCTCAATGATGACGTAAGAAATATGGTCATGTATGTAATCTGGTCCCAGCAAATCAGGCACAATTTGCTGTTTTATTTGCATATGCATCAAAAGTGGCGGGTTGGCTGGGACGGTTTTTGGCGCAAAGTAACCACAGTATACCGCTAATCAACTTACAAATTACATAGTATATGTATAACTAGCTCTCAATGATGACGTAAGAAATATGTGGATTAAAGGACCCAATTCCAGAGTGTAATTGGTTTTCGATGGTGACGTAATGACGATATGTTTTAGTGTTGGCAGGGCTCAAAATTAACTTTTTTACTTGGTAGCACTGGTGCTCCCAAATTCAGAATGAAGGAGCACCAGAAAAAAATTAGGAGCACCCACCAAAATTTTACGAGCGCCAATATGTAATCGATTTGTTACATTCAATATTATTACACTTGTATAGCCTACAACAGTGGTCCCCAACATTTTTCATGTCAAGGACCCCCAAATTGACACTCATTAGCCCACGGACCCCCATTTGAAATATATGCCAGGGACCCCCACGGACCCCCATTTGAAAATATATGCCAGGGACCCCCATAAGAGAAGATTTTTACGGCTCTAGCAGTGATTTTCAGTTATTTACATTTCAAGGACCCCCAGTTTGACCTGAATTAGGCTACCGTTCCCCATTTCTATCTCTGGGACCCTACTGTATATTGCAAAATCAAAGTTAATTTAACTGAGTGTACAAATGTACAGTGAAATTGGTTTACCCATAGTATGTAGTACACTCTCAGAGTTTCAGACCCATAAGGGTCCATTTGGTTCCTAACTATCATTTAGCTGAGGACCCCTAGGGGTCCCCGTACCCCACTTTGGGAACCACTGGCCTACAAGCCAGTTGGTATGAGATGCCATTTTTGTGGCAATAAACCAGTTGAAAATATAATTACATTCTAAATACTGTCTATGCTATAATTGCTGGATTTGTAAATGGCTACATAAACCTTTGTTTTATGTAGGCCTGCTTTTTGATTGTAAAAAAAAATGTGTGTGTGTGTGTGTGTGTTGCCTCCACACATTCCATTCAATTGAGCCCTTTTTTGTCTCTCACAGCTGAGGACCTCAGGTCCAGCTGATGTTAATCTGCCTCTGACGGGAGGTTAGAGGAAGAGCAGAAGAAGCCAATATACGCATAAAAAGTGGCGGGTTGGCTGGGACGGACAAATTACATATACATATACATAGTATATGTATATGTAATTGGTTGACAGTTTGTAGCGGTCGAAAGTACTTGCGCGCTCTGCTTGCGCACTAGTTGGCCATTTATGGCCTACTAGTGTGCAACAAGCAAGTATATGCACTCGACAGAGTGCAGTTCTAGTTTTCTGTGTTTCCTTAAGCTCACAATGTGGCGCGAAGCCACATGTTGTGAGCTTGTAGATCGGCTATTTTAACTAGGCTAAAGTTTGGGTGTCGGGGAGGGGGGACATCATGTTTTTGGTCACAGGCTAAAACGTTTTGGGAAACACTGGTTTAGAAGAAAACCTCTTTATTGCATACGGACGGTAACTATTAATTTATTTCAGTAAGTGCACCATGGCCATTTTAACCCATTTAGACCTGAGCTCGATTCTAAAAAAATATCTTCTAAATCATGACAGTTTTCTGAAAATCTATGTTTCTATGTCAGTGGTGCAACCTTTTTCATGTCAAGGACCCCCAGAATTATCTGTATTTGGCTGCGGAGCAGACACCCATCTGAGAATATGTTGTTCCAGCGAAAGCAAAGATTTGAGTTAAAAAACATTCCTTTCAGAGCGAATTTGAATATATTATATTCAACGAGCTTGTAAATCTGCTATTTTTCAACAGCTAAATAATAACATAATGCTTATGTAGCCCCTAGAGGGAGGCATAGGTCAATATGTGACGTCATAAGTGACAGGGGTATTTAAAGCCTTTCTGAACAGGCAGGTAGCACATCTGAAATCCATTGGGCCTGACAACACTGCCAGTAAGTGTTGGTGAGAGGGGATGTGTGAGCCGATCTGTCAAGGGGTAAGCCTGTTTTCTTGTCTTTTGTATATGCACTTTTATTATATTTTTGTATGTTCTACAATGGGACTGTGTTATATTGCCAGGTCTGTACTATTGCTGAAATGGTGGATGTTTTCCTGTCAATTGTTTGGGGTGTGGCCTCCCCAAACGTGTAGGCATTGAAACTGAAGAAGTGCAAGTACTATTTTATCGTTTCTGCACAGCTGGGTTAATATATTTCCGGTATTGTATATGATTCTGTAACTTTTGGTTCTAACTTTCATGGATTATGTGATTACATAACAGCTACAGGTAGAGAAAGAGGCCTGGTTGTTTTCCATTGTGAGAGGGTTCATGTGTTTATCTTGAGAGCTATTTGGTTAGGGGATCCTTTTATTGATTTGCATATTTACAGTTTATAGATTATATTGGGTTTATAGACCTTACATTAGGTTGTGAACTGTTTAGTGTTGAAATGTGTTAGATAGGGTTGGCATATAGATCCATGTTGTTCTGATAACTGTGTACTGAACTTTGGTTTTCATTGCTTATAGGTCCATGTTGAACAAGCGGGCCCTATGAAGGACCGCTGTTCCTTTCTCTTTTGGTTTGTTTGTTCTGTTTTAATAACCATTCTCTCCATTCCCAGTGTCATCTCAAACACTTTTAACAATTTTGCTATGCTGCAAATAAAGTAATTTTGTAACTTGTTTTTATAAATAAAATAATTTTTAATTTTGTACCACAATCTTGGGTCCTGTCTCAAATATTTATTAGCGGGGTTACACTTAATGCATTTAGACCTGAGGACGATTCTACAAATGCCTTGACATTGACATCCTGCCATTTTTCTGAAAGACCCATGTTTCTGTCAGTAGTTCTCAAACATTTTCATGTCAAGGACCCCCAAAAATATATGTAACTGGCCGCCGACCCCCATCTGAAAATATGTTGTTCCAGGGACCACCCTCCCCCCCAGAAGCAAAGATTTTGAGTTAAAAAATGTTCGTTCTGAAAGAATATATATTCAAGATTTGCGCCACATTTTCACGATTAAAAGAAAATAGCAGATCTACAAGCTCGTAGCGCGGCACTCTGTGCTATGAGCTTGTAGATCTGCTATTTTTCAACAGCTAATAATAACATAATGCTTAATTCACCAAAAGGGGTTCCCTTCCCGTCCAGAATGGGTTGCATGACACATACAGTATACTGTATGTACCCAGGTAGAGCCTCTTCTCAACCTTGACTGTTCCACAACCAGAGGAGCTTCTCTACAGATAGCTTTAATGGAGTCTAATCACCACAACTCTGCATAACAACAGTGTTCTACAGAATCACAATAGCGATTCTGAGATTGCAACAAGCAAGTATATGCACTCGACAGAGTGCAGTTCTAGTTTTCTGTGTTTCCTTAAGCTCACATGTTGTGAGCTTGTAGATCGGCTATTTTAACTAGGCTAAAGTTTGGGTGTCAGGGAGGGGGGACATCATGTTTTTGGTCACAGGCTAAAAAGTTTTGGGAAACACTGGTTTAGAAGAAAACCTCTTTATTGCATACGGACGGTAACTATAAATTTATTTCAGTAAGTGCACCATGGCCATTTTAACCCATTTAGACCTGAGCTCGATTCTAAAAAAATATCTTCTAAATCATGACAGTTTTCTGAAAATCTATGTTTCTATGTCAGTGGTGCAACCTTTTTCATGTCAAGGACCCCCAGAATTATCTGTATTTGGCTGCGGAGCGGACACCCATCTGAAAATGATTCGATGCAACGTTTTATGACGGGGGGGGGGCCTCTCCAATATGGCAGTGTATGTATCTATATGGAAAAGCGCTGATTATCAAAACATAAAAATGTAATAGTAAAAAGTACTAAACATGCAAGTGTGCCTCGCACGATGTTAACACAGACCAGAGAACAGTCAACAGGAGAGGGGGCATAATTGGCACACAGCACAGCGCAGCTGTGTGCAAATACAAAATATAACATACACTAGTGGCAGTACAGCAACCTGACCTTCAGAACACAATAGAAGACATAGGTCTATATTCACATTTATAGCAGCCAGCAGCACAACACCAGAATACAATCTGCTGACCTTCCACGTTCACGACGTGAACATGTATTCCTTCTCCTCCTCCTATACAACTCTATAACGTTCTCATGTTACTACTTTTCTGAGCCATGCAAATAAACAACAACCCACTCTGACCGGAGAGGGAGAGATTCATGCGTCCTGTGCGTAAATCTAAACCAGAAACAGGACAGTCACTGCATCAGCAAGGAGGTGTGTGGGGGGGGATCTAGTCTGGGGATAAAGTTTGCGCTTCTATCTGTTACTTCTCTGCCACAGTGCAGTTCAACATCAGCCATTCAGCCAGTCAATAGGGTCCAGGGACTTTAAGCAACGACTGTTTTCAGGACGGACACAGCATAAGAGAGGTGATGGAGCAATCGGTGTAAATGTATGACTGCTATAATTTCAATAAACATGGTTATGACATGGCGTTGTAGACAGACACTACGTGTAAGTGTAGGTTCTCCCATAGTAGAAAGGGCTGCGACAGAGAGCAGGTTTATGTATGGCCCCATTATGTGCCCTCTCCCTACGCTCATTATGTAGCTCACCAAACGTGAGATTTTTTTAACATGAACGCATCTAGACTACGACCCTGACAGGAATAAACCTATATATTTCCCAGTACATATACAGGAATGTGTTCAAACTAGTCCTTGATTTACAATGTAAAAGCAAGTCAGAGGTATGCATTTTAGCCAAAAACCATTGAGTGATTTAAAGGTGATGAGTTTAGTAATCAATCAACGCATTAAAACAATCAACAAGTTAAAACAGAGTCCTACCTGAGGTCCAGAAAAAGGTGAACAGCACCAATATTTGGCTAATATCCATATTTGTTTCTAGCTGTCAAAACAGATACATGGACGTTCAAGCATACATTAGTCTTTAAATGGGCATTCAGTCAACAAGAAGCAGTGTGGTCTGGTCTCTTTGGGGTCGGCACTTCGTGTTTTATCATGTTCTGTCATCAGTCATGTGGTTTCTCTGTAACGTCACGCTGCTCTTACTGACATTCTGACAGGAAATGCTTATCAACGTGCCAGTTGGAAAACCCAACACATCACCAGTAAGCCATGTCTGTGTCCATATAAGGCAATGGTCAATTCACACAGGAACACAGTCCTGTGTCCTAACAGGTTGCTGCTTGCTATCTGCAGCTGTCCCAACTATAGGCGTTGGTCAGAGCAGAAGTTAAAGGGCAAATGACATACCCCTCGGGGAGGTATTAAGGCTATTAAATTAGCATCTTGGATTATGACGCAATCTTGGGAACACACAATTTGACCAATAAAATGTATCTTGTATCTGGGCTGGGGCAGAGCGGCTCTGGGCTCTGGCTACTGCCTACTGCCTGCGAATTCCCTGTGGTAGACCTAGAATACCTGTGATCATTTAATTATACTTCGTACATTTTCATGTATCATGAAATCCGGGCTTAAAACCGGCGGCCTAAATGTAATAAATGCTCCGTTTGTACTCACCCATTAAATAATTCCAAAGACGTGGAGTGAAATTATGGTCCTCTAGTTTTATATCAGTGAAAGTTCTGGCACAAAACATGTATTTAGTCAATTATCAACACTTTTTCAAGAGATGCACACGGACATCTTTCTCTCCGGGCGAGGGGGGCCGGAAGGATCAATGAACTGATTTTACAAATACGTCCTGTTTACCGCAGACGTCATCACCAATTGACCAGGGAAACACAAAAGTTTGGGTCACACAATTGGCAGGTGGTGTGATTAATTACCCAGCACCTATCGCAAAGCACCTGCCAATTGTTTGACCCAAACATTGGTGTTTCCCTGGTCATGCTAGTGGTTTTGGTGTCACATTTAGCTTGGTGAAAGTCTCATTAAAAAAAAAAAAAAAATCGATCGATCGATCGAAATTCTTATTTACAATGACATTGAGTTGAGGTGTTTGTGTTTTTAGGGTAACTGTTGCATAATCGCTATTTTGCACTCGAGCCCCGTGACCGGGCCATCTAGCCCTCTGTCCACGCCGTCAGAATGCCTCTCCCTGGGGCACTGCTATTCATACAAGTAACCTGACCGCTCTCTCTCTCTCTCTCTCTCTCTCTCTCTCTCTCTCCCTCTCTCTCTCTCTCTCTCTCTCTCTCTCACACACACACACTCACACTCAATCCAATTTCAATTCAAAGGGCTTTATTGGCATGAGAAAACATACGTTTACATTGCCAAAGCAGAAAGAACAATACAACAACACAGCAATACAATCAAAACAAAAATGATGTACATTTGAAGGTCAGAATCTTCAATAGATCAAATTCTATGTACCAAGGTCACTCAATGCAGGTATAGTGCAGGAATATACACAATGATTAGTCTTTAGGGTGGTTGTGTTCCATTTGATATCCTTCTCCTATCACAGCAACTCACAAATCTTGCTGCTGTGTTTGCACATTGTTGTACTTCGCCCAGCAGATATGGGAGTTTTTTGTCATTGGTCATGTTTTCAAAATCTCTGTGTGTGTGGTTGTAATCTGTGGGAAGTATGTGTCTCTGACACTGCACTCACACTCTCTCTCTCTCTCTCTCTCTCTCTCTCGCTCGCACACACACACACACACACACACACACACACACACACACACACACACACACACCGATATGGGGGGGGCGGGACCTCTCTCTCTTCTAATAATAATATAGTCCTCACCTTGGACATTGGCCTATAGCAGCTGTCCGTTATTTCTTGGAAGCGAACAGCGCTGCTTTCTTTTTTGTCTCCAATTAATTCTGGGCCTTTGGGAGGGATCCAGTTTTAACCCAGAATTTACCCAAATCTCAAGCACAATAGTTCAAAGTTCTCTCTAATTTCACAACGCATCGCAGCGCGACAACTTGTGAACTAGGAGATTAGATATATTCGAAGAAGCTATAGCATAGGAACCACTGGAAAAAATAACAAGCATCCGTGCGCAACTTGGAGCTCTCCAAATAGCCACATTCAGAAGGCTGTCTGCATGTGATTCTAATGTCTCCGTCACCACCAGAAGCATGATGAAATGACGAAACTTTCATCTCATTAATCATTGGCATGCACGATTGACATAGCGTTATTTAGGCTATAGGCCAAATGATCAACTTGTGGGTGATCATTTTATGTATCAAATATTATATTAACTCAAGGCAAGGCTACAACTTTGAATACAAATCTCGGAACTGGTGTAGAATGGAAAACAAAGCTTCACCTGGCGCGCACAGTCCCGCAACTCTACTCACTCACTCACTCACTGCTATTATTGCCTGTCTGTCCTTGAATAAACAGCGACTAGATTCAAGTGACAATGAGCAACGGACAAGATGCCAAATGTGTTTGAAGGTTTTAATTTATTCATAACTACTGCCATATGTCTCAAAACTAGCCTCCGCCAAGGTCCTTTTCAACTCACCCCCGCGAAAAGTCGCCCCGGAATTTCGAAAAGTGAAGACGGCTTGCCCCAAAGCCGTGAATAGCTCGCCCCCAAAGTGTGGTTATCTCGCCCCACAGCGTGGATATCTCGCCCCAAAGCACGGATATCTCGCCCCATGTTTATTTCTGCTTATTTCTCATATTAGAACCTTTAGAATCAATGTTGTATGTCAAAGGAGAACATTTAGAACCAGTTTGTTGTTGTTGTTGTTGTTGGTCAAATGAAAATGATGCATGCATGAGTGAATGGCTCACCCCCCTCCATTGTTCTGGAAATTCCATTCTGGAAAGGTGTTCCAAATGAACCGGATGTTGACAGAATGCATTGGATCTTAATGGAGTCCAGCGGACAAGGCATGAACAAACATCGATATGAATGCCCTTCTAAAAAATTATCGATGCTGACAGATGAAAGAAGACATGTCATATTTTCGGATACTATGTTTTATGATTTGCAAACTATATAATTATATTGATGTCTCGAAAGAGCACAATAAGAATTTCTGTACAGTATCGCGAGAATTCATTGACAAGCTGTTAAGAACTGAGATTCTCGCGATAACAGCCTATATGCATGTCTTTTAATACAAATAGCCTGTTATTATCAACAGATTTCATTTGAATCACCTTTTCAATGTGTTTTAGACATGTAATTTAGCTAATTTCGTGTGTGTGTGTGTGTTCTACACTCCTAACACCAGCATGCCTGTTAGAGCATGAGGACCAGACAGGATTGGATTGCAGTGTCACAGTATTTATTCAGGCTTGTACAGAATAGATGATATTAGAACTTATGGTGTTAAAATAAAAATAAAATTGGTCATTGGTTAAAGAATTACGGTAAAAAAAAAAAAAACCTAACTAAATAATACAGCTATATAATGTAACTTTAAAATAAATATAAATATAATAAATACATTTTTTAATTGTAAGGTATATATTCCATTTCTTATTAGCAATCAAAATGGCGATCAGGGGTTGTTCATTTTCTCCAATCCTTTCAAAATAAGAACCAGGCAGAAATAGCTCCACACTTGAAATGCATGTTGTATATTGGCGCCCAGACATAGGCATTATACAGTAGGCATATATATCTAAATAGAGTTGGGGATACAATCTGGGGTAGATATGTGGAGAGACCCAGTCAGTAATCTGACTGCCTCCAACTAAAACAGCTGGAGGAACTCAAATTGGGCATGCAGAGGGATCATTTCACAAACCAAGCCACCCTTCCCCCTCAGAGGTAGAACAGTTAGTTAGTAGCCTACTATGTTAAGATGGTTTCTGTTCTCATCAAGTCATAAATACATAGAGAAACACCTGTACTTACATCCACAACACAAGGTTATGTCATGTATTTCACATTGAGATATAAGGAGTTGTGGGTTAGATGTAGTCTTATGTTTAAAGTGTGACCCTATTCTTAAGATAATATGAGCATTGAGTGATACTAATAGTAATAGTAGCCTAAGGGGAGACATTCCGCACCCTCGCCAGACATGGGTCATACAGGTCAGGTGGCTGGCTAGCACAAGGCTTCAACTGATGACTAACATCTGGTTATCATTAGGGTTTGACACACACACACACACACACACACACACACACACACACACACACACACACACACACACACACATTGAATTATTTTATTTGGATCTGCACAAGAGGCGTAATACAATAGACCCAAACACTGATCAGAATTAGGTTATACATTATATGGTCCAACCAGATATAGCTGCTGCACATGCTTAACACACAGAGGGAAAAGAAGGGGAAAAAATATATATAGCACATTGTTGACATACTATTACTTGACACTACTAGACAGGATGTTTGTTTTGGGTTTTTTATTTTTAAGCCACCTAGGGATAAATGAAACAACGCCTTCTCCAGACAGACAGACTGCCCATAGTAGCTGAGACAGAACATATTTAGCCAACGTATTTAGCCAGCTTTTTTGCATTTGTTTTTAGCAATCCACCCAATTGCAGACCCCTGAGCACAAGTTTATGGACATGGCCCAGACTTTCAAATACAAGGACAATAAGTTGACAGTTATATCCCAAGGCCATAATACGTTCCACCAGAAGCTGATATTTCATAAGTTTGGATGTAAAATAAGTGTCCATGTACAAATCAAATGGGCAGCCTATTTCAAATATAGTGAGTTTTTCTAATTTCATTGATGAACACAATATCTGGGGTATTTGGAATATTTTGTAGCGAATTGACATGCGTGTCATTGTGATCAAACCAGTCTATTTTTGTATTTTTGTGTTTATACATTCTTGTTGTCCTGTCCTGTACTCCTCTAATCTTGTCTGAGACCAGGTCCACCAGACGGTCATGTCTGGCAATGTACAGTCCTTTATAGTGGCTGCAACCATTTAAGATGTGTGCGACTGTTTCTTTGTCATGTGGTACTGGATGTAGGATGCAGTGTGGGTCGTGTGCTGATGGGTACCAGGTTGCCAAGTTGAACTTGGTCGGCAACACCTGTAAGCGGGCTTTAATAGTGAAAATGAGAATGTCCTCACCTATGGTGTTATTTGACAGTATAGAGTGTGATAATGAGTGGTTTGCAAAGGGAAGAAGAGCCAGTTTTCCCTGCAGCCTCAGACTGGTCCAGTGTTGTGCACTTTCTGATCGCTTCATTCCTAGAATGGTGGCTCTTGCGGTCGCGGATTTGATTGACAGTTCATGGTGCGCACCGTCCTGCTCGTAGGTCGCACATGCACGGACACGCGGAAGGCTTCAACTGATGACTAACATCTGGTTATCATTAGGGTTTGACACACACACACACACACACACACACACACACACACACACACACTGACACACACACACACACATGCACGCACATGCACAGGATTTAGTGCATGTATGTAGACACTATCAGTATATAAAGTGCCTCGTGTTGGAATAGGACTTTGCTTTCAGGAAACCATTCCTCCTGTCTGTCATGATGATTTTGGCTGATCTGAAATAAACGATATTGGAAAGAAAGGGATGCGCCTGGACTTCACTTTGTTCTTTAAAACCTGCATGGTATATTCTCCACCATTATCAACATTAATATACTACATGCACACTTAAAAAAAAAAGAAATAAAAATGCACTATAAATTCAGCCTGATGTGTGCACAGAGCAGGAAAATAGCTTCTCATCTACAGTCCACAATGTACTGTAAGTAAGAGAAGTTAACTGAACAATATGCACAGTACAAAGTAGGCTATAGGAGTGTGTCAGTGTGTTGGTGTAGCTGTAGGTGCATAGAGAAATAAGCAAGAAACAATGGCTATGGGGACAAAAAGAGAATTGCACTCAATTCAGCCAACAGTCTCACTAATATTTGGACTGGGTAGAAGAGAGGTCGAACATGGAGAGATAGCTGCATGTTAGCCAAAGTTATCTTTTTCTTCTTTTTTTATAATAAGGGCAAGTTAACCTAGATTTACAGTAAGCGGGTGTGTTTATGTTTTAATGGCCTAGTGAGCCCATAATAAACATGGCATGTTATGTTGGTTACAGGTATGTCGGTTTACTTCTATTGGTAGAAGTACATTTCAGGGATATAGGCTATACATTTTAATATTCATGTGTACAGGATGAATGTTAGGCCACAGTGATATTTTATAAGATGACCAAAGAAAAACAAATCAGGATTCCATTAAAGTTTCAATGTTTGGAGACAAAATGTAAACAGCTCTCCTCAAGAGAATACGTCAATCAATATTCAAAACAACCTTGAAATTAATATATCCCTCAACTTTGCCAACTCACTGCTCTCCTACAGCTTGGTTTTGCTGACCTGAATTTGGCAGAATTTGCTGGCTCAGGGAATACAACACGCAGATGTCTGCTAGAGGGCTATGATACTAAAAACACTCACCAGGACAATTCCATTCTCAAGGTAGGTGCTGTTTGAGCTGCGGTGTAGTTCCAGTAAAGCGTGCCAGTGTACAGGTTTCCTATCCTAAAAAACTGTTGATTAACACTGTAAGCATTCCCCATCAAAACTATAACCAGGTGTCAAAAAGGTGCAAGATGGCTGACAGTAACCATTGTAGAACACACCATTGTTTGCTGACCTTAGAGCCAGCAAACCAAGTATTTAAACATTTACTGGGAAATGTGTGTAACCCAGATTTTCTTAAGAATTCTTCTCAAGAATAGTAATTAATGAAACCTGACTCAGCTTTTCATCCCTGCTAGCGGTTGGTCTGTCAAATATCTCTCAAAAGCTTGAATATGTATATGTCCGTAGTACTGTAAGTATATTCTATTCCCCTGGAGTCATAGCCACGGCGGGAAGGCAGGTTAACCTCCCAGAGACGTAGTCACAGCAGGAGGACGGTTTATACAATAGTCACAGCAAGACCGCAGGTTAAATGTTATGTTGTGTAAAATCAAACACACTTTATGTTGTATAGAATTCTCATGCTAAATTATATATTTTTTGTATTTTCTGTCTTTTGTATTAAGTGATCATCAGTGTATAGCTGGACCCATGTTTTAAGAGTGTTTTGCAATATTTCATTACTTTTAAAGGTGGCTAAATATCATATGGTTTGTACAATTGTAACTACTGATTATTGCAAGAGAAGAATATATATAACACTGAATTATAAATATGTTGGCATAACACAATGTCATGGCACAATGTCCTTTTCTTTTAAGCATTTTGATTTATAAAACCTTTCCACAATATATTGTCATGCCAGGTTTCCAAAACAGCCTGAAAATAGCCAATCTACAAGCTCTCAATGTGTCATGTTTTCTGTGTGTCTGTGTGTCCAGAGCTAATCTCGCAAGATGCTGGACTGTTCAGCTAAGATTGGGAACATCTTTAAGGTCACAATGACAATACCTGGTTCAAAAGTACTTTCCTATGAGTTGGCCCTTGTGACTGTCTGTTGTTGTAGCTAATATGTCACTGTAAACAAGTGATATGCCTTCCCTAGTGACAGTTGGGTACACCAAGGAAAAGGGATGCAGGCTTTCCAATGAAACTGCCAGGACGGGCAAAGTTCATACAAAGTTCAAAACTTCATACTCTGCCTTTGACCTAAAAATTATACAGTAGCTTCTGTTTATAATTATGGAAGCATACCAACCCAAAAATAGGTTAAATATGTTACCGCCGGCACCACCACGTCATCCTGGCCCTTAACAAATGTCCAACTTGGGTCAGTTAAATAATTCATTGGGTTTTGTTTTGGTTATACATTGAAAAGACTCCTCTGGTTTTTCCAGAGACTTGTTGACCCCGTACCACCGTCTAATATCAGATCACTTAACAAAATACCACTGCTATGACGCTCGCACCCCGTTGGCTACAGCAGCTCAGTTGCCAAGCACCTCTCCTCCAGTTGCTAGGGCGTACGAGGCCGGCACCGCTGCCAGAGCAGTGGCCACTGCCACCGTGGCGCCCCCGGTAGCGGAGAGGTACATAATAATAATAATAATAATAATACATTTTATTTATAAGGCGCCTTTCAAGGCACTCAAGGTCGCCGTACAGGTATAAACAGTACACGTTAAAAGCAGAACAGTTAAAAGCAGAATAAAAACAGCTTGCAGCAGACAGGTCATGCAGGGTCATAGGCCTGCCTAAACAGATGGGTTTTGAGGTGGGTTTGGAAAGTGGTGATAGAGTCCATGTTTCTGATGTCAGGGGGGAGGGAGTTCCAGAGGTGAGGGGCAGAGCGGCTGAAGGCTCTTGACCCCATGGTGGACAGACGGGCTGGGAGGACTTTCAGGGTGAGGGAGGAGGCAGACCTGAGAGACCGGGTGGGGATGTTGATGTGGACAAGGTCAGACAGGTATGGGGGGGCGAGGTTATGGATGGCCTTGAATGTATGGAGAAGGATCTTGTAGTCGATGCGTGATTTTATGGGAAGCCAGTGGAGTTGGTGTAAGACAGGGGTGATGTGACTGATGACAGGGGTTCTGGTGATGATACGTGCTGCAGTGTTCTGGACCAGTTGGAGTTTATGGAGAAGTTTGTGGGGGAGACCAAAAAGAAGGGAATTACAGTAATCCAGACGGGAGGTGACAAGAGCATGAACCAGGATTGCAGTACTGTGGGAAGTGAGTGAGGGGCGAAGGCGGTTGATGTTTCTGATGTGGAAGTAGGCAGACCGGATGGTGTTGTTGATGTGGGTGTGGAATGAGAGTGTGCTATCAAGGACGACACCCAGACTCTTAACCTGAGGGGAGGGGGAAACTGAGGTGTTGTCAATGGTGAGGGTGAAACTGGGTTGCTTGGAGAGTGCGGATTTGGAACCAATGAGGACTACCTCGGTTTTATCACTGTTGAGTTTGAGAAAGTTTGTGGTGAACCAGGATTTTATTTCCAGTAAGCAGGTATGGAGGGAGGCGGGTGGGAAGGTGGAAGAGGGTTTGGAGGAGACGTAGAGCTGGGTGTCGTCCGCGTAGCAGTGGAAATGGATGTTATGTTTGCGGAAGATCTGTCCAAGGGGGAGGAGGTAGATGATGAATAGGATGGGGCCAAGAACAGAGCCCTGGGGGACACCAGAGGAAATGGGGGAGGAATGGGATGTGAATGATTTTAACTGGATGAACTGAGTACGGCCGGAGAGATAGGAGTGAAACCAGTCTAGGGGTGTGTGAGATAAACCAATGGCTGCGAGTCGGTCAAGGAGGGTGGAATGGGAAATGTGTCAAAGGCTGCACTTAAATCAAGAAGGATGAGGATGGATACTTGTCCAGAGTCAGCTGCTATCAGGAGGTCATTTGTGATTTTAATGAGGGCTGTTTCTGTACTGTGACGGGGGCGGAAACCGGACTGGAACTGTTCGTAGAGGTTGTTGTTGGTGAGGTGGGCCTGAATCTGAGATGCCACTGCTTTTTCTAGGATTTTAGCGAGAAATGGTAGGTTGGAGATGGGGCGGAGGTTGTTGAAGATGTTGGGATCAAGACCAGGTTTCTTCAGTGACGGTGTGACAGCAGCAGATTTGAGAGCTGAGGGGACAGAACCAGAGGTAAGGGAGGAGTGAATAATGGCAGTTATCAGGGGCAGCAGGGAGGGAAGGGAGGCTATAACCAGAGAGGATGGCAGGGGGTCAAGTTGGCAGGTGGATGGCTTGGAATTCCGGATGAGTTTGGCTAAATCTGCAGCAGAGGGGAGTTCGAAGCAGGAGAGAGGTTGAGAGAGGGGGGGGTGGGGAACAAAAGGAGGTAGACAACTGGACGTGTGAGGGGCCAGTTGCTGGTGAATGGTGTCTATTTTGGTGTTAAAAAATGACATCAGTCACATGTAGTGGTGTGTCGTGGACACGGGAGTAGTCCCGGTCAGTCTTTGTGAGGAGGAGATGCTGCTCTCCGGGCTGGAGCAGGGTCTGGCGGGTGAAGATTTCTCCGTCCGCCAGGCTCTATGGCAATGGTTGACCCCTCGTCTCGGGTAGCAACAGCAAACAGATGGTGTATTTGAGTCGTAGCTCAGTCAGGTCTGTCACTCTTCTGAGACAGGAGGGTGAGGTCTGTAAGAAAGAAAGTAATGCTAATGACTATACATATATATATATATATATATATATATATTTTAAAAGAAAAGGAAGTCCGCACAGCAGCTCTGCTCCACAGTGTTTTGTTTATTTAAATAACATAAAGTGACAAAAAAGTCACTTTGTCAGTTTAAATGAACAAAACACTGTGGAGCAGAGCTGCTGTGCCGAGTCTGCCGACTTCCTTTTCTTTTTAACTGTATCTGCCTTTGTCTAGCACCAGCGAGGGACTGGGTGTGTGCAACCCTCTTGTTTTTTAAACTTTTTTATACTGTATATTACCATGGCAATGCATAATAATAATTATGACTACAACTGCACTCTGTCGAGTGCCAACTTGCGCGTTGCACACAAGTAGTACTAGTGCACAAGCAGAGCGCGCAAGTACTCCCGACTGCTACGAACTTACTATCAGCCCCTCTGTAAAATATTGAAATTAAATACTAAAACAACAAATAAACCTTTAAAGAAATCCAACATTAATATAAAATACAATTATTTTGTTTAAAACAGTTTTAAGTTATAGAATATGACCACCATGACATCATACATACATACCACTTTTGGTCCAACCGACCACAATACTTGTGCGCTCTGCTTGTGCAAGTAATAATAATAAATAATGCATTCTCATGTGGGGGTAAAAATGTCATCCAATCGGGAGAGTAAAAACTAGTAAAACTTTACTATTAGTAACTAATAACTTCATGTAACTTTACGGCTATTTGTGAAAGATGTAACTAATAATGTATGTTCTTAACCTTTGCAGCCATGTCCTGGAAACATTGACTGTTGGTGACACGTTGGTGTTGACTGGCAAGCCTGGACCTAGTTCACAACAAAGCAAAAAAAAGGTAAGTTTCAAGTGTGTTGTTGATTTTAAAGTATTTAAGTATTTTAGTTCCGATTCAAAGCAAATAATCACACCCGTGTGAAGTGAGTGGTGCAACTCTGTGTGGGGGTTTCTCTACTGAAATGGTAGAGAAATGACAGTTACCATGTGGGGGTCCCTCTACTGTACCCTCTACTGTACTGTACGGTCACTGTACTGTACTAGCACACCCGAAAGCATCATATATACAGTTAATATGTGCATGTGTGTTTGTGTGTGCGTTAGGTTGCGCACAGGTGGTGAAAAACAACCATGTTTTCGTGTTCATACCCAGACACCCAGCCACCCAGCTACCCACACTAGAGTTCTCATTTTCTGCCCGAACATTTTAGGGCCGGGCCGGGCCCAAAAAATATGCAAATTAGTAGGGCCGGGCCGAGCCTCGGCTCTCTGATTTTCCGTGATTTTTTATTTATTTATTATTATTATAAAAATAAAAATAATTTTGTTTGTGTAATGTTGTGTATTTATTTATTATGAAGAGGGTTGCGCTGCTGAATCTTGGCGATTCATTTTTACTATTGTGGAGTGAAGCGCAGTAGCCACTTTCACTTTGTGAGAGAGAGTGCCTGCAATTGCACAGACAGACAGGCGTGCGCACGCTGCCAATGGCCTGGGGCTCTAATTGCAGGCTGGTGTTGCGCACCGAATAGCCATTCGATCTACAAGCCCTCTGAAGTCACACAATGCATTCACGATCTAACACCTTTAGTATGGAGATCGGTTCCTAACAGGGCCATAAATCAGACAAGTGGTGGCAGGGTATGCGATGGCCGTGGGCATGTCAGCCTATAGGTTAACAACAGGTCAGTCTAAACAAAACAGAGTGCAGTACTACAATAAAGAAGATGGATGTGATTGTGATAAAAAAAGAAATTTGAAACGGGAGAATACACTGTGATTGAAAACAAGAAGGGGAAGGTTTGCCCAGGGGCACCAGCGCCAGGAGCCTCGCAGACGAATTATTTGTTGTAAAGCGTGCTGAATCTGTCCCTCTGCGGGTCAAGCAGGCAGTGACAAAACAATGCGTCAAATTCTGCGCAAAGGACATGAGGCCGTTCTTAATTGTGGAAGGGGAAGGCTTTCTCGAATTGGCCCAGGAGCTGATAAACGTCGGGGCTACGCACGGAAAAGTGCCTGCAAGCTCCGTTATCCCCTGCCCGAACACTATACAGAAGCACTGCAAGGCCATGGCCGAGGAGAAAAGGGGGGCCTTAATAGCGCAGTTAAAAAAACACCTGAAAAAAGGAGTGTGGACCGATGATTTCAGGAAACTTCACTACATGGCCATTACATGCCATTATGTGGCGGAGGATTTTAGTTTGGTTGGGAAGAACCTGGCCACAATGATGTTTCCACTGGAGGAAAAAAAAAACGGGGAAAACATCAGGAGAGAGCTCGTTAAGATCCTGGTGACGAGATTTGGTCTTGATCCGCTTTCTCTGTCCAAAATCGTTTGGGTCACTGACCAGGGCTCGAACATTGTCAAGGCCCTAGAGCCCTACGTCAGACTTGACTGTCAGGATCACGTTCTGAATACAGTACTCAGGCATGGGCTGCACGTTGATGACGCTCTTAAAGCGAAGGCCTCCGACATAGCGGAAACAATAACCGCAGCGAAAGCCCTTGTGAGGTAAGCTTTGTTTACCCCTGGCCTATACAATACATAACACTTTGATGGATATGATTATGATACTATAATTAGGCTATTAATACTTATTATTTTATTATTAATCAATAGATATGCCAAGCAGTCGGGGTTGCAAGCGTCTCTTTCCAAGACCCTGCTGCAGATGGTGGACACGAGGTTCAGCTCTGTATGTCACTCCAGTATGCGTTCTATCCAGGACATATATACAGAGCTGCACGAGAAGATGGAGGCTCGTGGCGAGGCTGATAAGGTGGATAAAGTTGCCAACGACATGCTGGCCTTTCTTGTGGCCTTCCTCGAGCCCTTTCGGGACGCACAGCGCGAGCTGGAGGGGGACAAATACATTTGACTCCACCCTCTCATTCCTCCCCCACATAAACCAGATCACCCGAACCGCCTTCTTCCACCTCAGTAATATCGCCCGCCTCCGGCCTTCTCTGTCTCTCACTGCCGCTGAAACCCTCATACACGCATTCATCACATCCCGGATTGACTACTGCAACAGTATACTCTATGGCACCACCTCCAAAGTCCTCAATAAACTACAACACGTGCAAAACTCCGCTGCCCGCCTGCTCACCAGTACACGCTCCAGAGACCACATCACACCCGTCCTCCACGACCTACACTGGCTTCCCATCAAACAAAGAATTCACTACAAAATCCTGCTCACCACCTACAAAGCTCTCAATAACCTGGCTCCCCCCTATCTTTCCGATCTTCTTGAACCATATGTCCCCCCCCCGTTCCCTCAGGTCCAGTGAAGCCAACCTCCTGAAGGTCCGCAAGGCCAAGTACCGCACCTGGGGTGACAGGGCCTTCTACGTTTCGGCCCCCAAACTCTGGAATGAACTCCCCAACCACCTCAGAGCTGCTCCCTCTCTCCTCTCTTTCAAAACCTCAGCTTTCCCCAGTTGACGTCTCGCTTATCCTTTTATCTTTTTAACCCTGTATCTGTTATGTTTTATTTTGTCTTTTTTCTCTTAATAAAGTCTGTTCTTAGTGTTCCCTGTAAAGCGCTTTGGGTATTCAGAAAAGCGCTATATAAATCTGAGCTATTATTATTATTATTATAAATACCCCACTCTTCAGCTCGTCTGTCTGTGGTCAACAAAGCTGAAGGCTCATTGTCGGCCAAACCCACTCGACACGGCACAGCAGGCTTTTGTGCGTCAGCGCCATGCGGAGTGGATGGACAAGAAAATAATATTGCATGATCTCCACAAGGCTGCAACTTTTCTGTGGCCCAAATACAACCAGCTGCGCATGATGGAAAGGCACGAAAGGGACAATGTGCACGAGTATGTCAAGTTGCGTTTAGCAGCAGGTCTGCCAGCAGCAGCGGTGGTTGTTGAGGGGGAGGATGCCGCTGGCATTGCGAGTGGTGATGAATCTGATGCAGCGGCTGCTGCGCCCGCTCCTAAGCGCGCCCGTCCTGCATTTGATGCATGGGAGAATGTGTTCGCAGAGGAAGAGGAAGATGATGAGGTGGAGAGCTACATCAGACAGAGGCCAACTATGAGCGACGAGAAGGATGTGCTGGGCTGGTGGAACTCAAACTGCAAAACCTATCCAAAACTCTCTCAGTTGGCAAGACAAATTCTATGTGTGCCAGCCAGCAGCAGCAGCGAGAGAGTGTTCAGTGCAGCAGGCCGCACTATCGAGGAGAGGCGAACACGACTTGCTCCTGAAACGGTCGACGCACTTCTCTTTCTCCATGCGCAATAGGCCTTTGGCCATTAGGAGGATAAAGATCGATTTGCTGTGTTGCGCTTTGTGTGTTTTTTATATATTTCTTTTATTTAAAATGTTAAAGTTTGAAGTGCTCTTTGTATTTATATTTTAGGTGTTCAAATTGGCTATTTTTTATTTTATTGTGTGCAAGAAACTCGGTTTCTGCCTATAGCCCTTTTATTTATCACTGACACTGTTTCACTTTATCGCTGCTGTTTTAACTGTTATTTATTTTCTTATTCCGTTTACTTTAGTTATTGCACTACGAGTTTATAGTTAGTATTTTTTATTTTATTTTTTTGCTGCTGTTTTTTAAGCAAACAGAAACTCGGTTTCTGCGATTTTCTTTTCTTCCGTTTATATGTGCGTGTGCAATGATTATTAATGTTGGTTTGTTAAGTGCACGACTGTGCTGCGGCTGCTGCCTCCTGCCTGTTATTATTTTTAATAAAGTGTTTGATTGTGGAGTTAAAGTATCGTTTGCTGTGTGATATTTTATAAATATGGTAGCCAAATAGTAATGGTCAATCAATGATAATGATAGAAAAAACAAAGATTCAAACTCAAAGGCTTTAAAGTTTATTTTGCAAAATGATGATGATTGAATTAAGTGCCTGCCCTGCACTGTGTCGACAACAACAGAACAGAGTTCCTGCCTGGCCAGATTCATGACATGAGGAGGTGAGAGAGGTGTTAGTTCATGTGTTTACTGTTTAGGAATAGACAAAGGAAACAAAGCAAGAAAGCATTAACAACATTTGCATAACCGTCCGCGCTCCGCCTCATCGCATTTAAGATGCAGGCAGTGGCACGCAGCCCCACGGCTCAAGCCTCACATTCCACAGTTACACGCACAGTGACAGTACAAAACAGTAACACACTATGAAGTTAAGTCACAGTAAAAAATCAGTAGCCTACTTGTGTTGTGTATTATGGTCTATTGGTCTCTGCCTGACTGTAATGTTATCATTGGACATGATGTGAAAGAAAGTTTCCATTTCGCCGATTATAATTAGTAGGCTAATATAATTCTTAGCCTAAGTCTGTTCTTGACTCACCACTCTAGAAATGGCATTGGCGCCTATGCGCCTATGCCATCTAGTGGCGATATTATTATTTATTTATTTTTGGGCTTTTTTAGGGCTTTCAGGTCTAACGTTGCAGTAATTAATAGGGCCGGGCCTCGGGCCCATCCAGTTAGGGCCGGGCCATGCAGGGCTTCAAATTTTGGGCCCGATGAGAACTCTACTCCCACCATACCCTGTGTCTAGTTCCTGCCTAGTGCCCCTGTGTGTCACCTTTATAAGTGGTCACCTTCTATGTGCTGTGTTTCTCAAGCCTGCCACCAGGTGGTCAAAAATAATACTGGTAATAATAATACAAATAATGCCTCTCTTCTAATGGCTCCTACACATCCTATATAAGGCAAAAAAAGTCCAAATTTCACCATTCTTTAAGTAGCATGTGACATATGAAACTAGGGGGTTTTCATGATTCTGAATCCATTCCAAGCATTAGTTTTGCACTCCTTGGGAGGAAAACGGCCATAGCCGTCCTCACAAACGTGATGAGGTCAGCACATTTGGTGTATTTGGTGTATATGGCCTAAGGACTTTTTTGCCTCATATAGGATGTTATGGGTATGATCACATATTATGCTAATAACTGACCCAACTAATGAGTCCAATCAAACGGCCACTGCAGGACCAATATCACCTTGATTTTGATTGCATATAGCAGTGTTGTTTTTGGCAGCACATTTTGATTTTAGTTTCAGTCATAGTCTCTTGAATAGTTTTCATTTAGTTTCAGTCACATTTTAGTCACCTGTGTTAAGTCTAGTTTCAGTCGACTAAATATCATGTGAATTTAGTCGACTAAATCTACAGTTGATGTGTTTTGTCTTGACGCCTTCGTAATGGCTGATTTTACTCTCACTGTTTTCAGCATGCAACCAAGTGTATACAATGACTCATGCTGGATCTCTTGTCCACTAGTCCCTAACACTTTAGTCTAGTATTTATTTGTTGACGAAATTGTCAGTATATTTAGTGTTAGTTTTAGTCATCATAGCTTAGTTATGCTTTAGTTTCCATTTAGTTTTCGTCAGTGTAAAAAGAGTCGACGAACATTTTTCGTCATCAGTTTTAGTCGACGAAAACACCACTGTTGCATATAGGGCCTAAATGGCTAAATGGAAACCAGACCGCAAGGACTTGATGAACTATTCACAATTATGAAATTATGCCCGATTTCTGATCTGATTTCTGGACCAACGCCCGTTAATAAAGTATTAATTTATTACTAAAAGTAGTAATCAATAAATAGCCTATACTCATTTCCCAGTGTCTGTTTGACACAAATTAAATGTTGAAAAATGCAAGGTTTGTTTCTACTTTGATTTGACATCGTATTAGATTTTTCCATTTTAAATTTTGTTTGCCGATTAAATAATTGGGATTAGTTTGAGACCGTTCCGATATGGCATTTTTACGGCCGATACGGCAGATTCCCATTATGCCACCGATGATATCGTGCGTCACCACGACCAATCAATCCGAGTCAACCAAAACCTGTCACTTGCTTGCAAACGCCACGATGTGCTCTTTCAGCGTAGGAAGCACGTCGGTGGCCAGCATAGCGAAGGTGCGCAGGAGGACCAGGGGCGCGGCGTCGGTGGAGTAAAGACGTTTCACGAGGTCGACGGCGGCCATCATGGGGAGGTTGTGCCGCCGTCGTTCCGCTTGGTACTCCAGCAGGTGGCGCGCGGCTCCCAGGTCCTTCCCGTCGGAGGCCGCTCGGCTCAGGACCCGCGCGAGGCAAGCCACGTCCCCGAAGCCCAGGTTGGCTCCCTGGCCGGCCAGCGGGTGCAGGCGGTGCGCCGCGTCCCCGACCAGCACCACCCGGCGCCTCGTGTAGTCCGCGGCGTGGCCCAGTCCCAGGGGGAACGCCGCGCGGCTCTTCGGGTCGACGCCGGACACGCGCGGGGGAAGCTGGCGGCGCGCCGCGCCGGCGGAAGAAGACGGCGTCAGAACCGACAGCGCGCTGCGGAACAGGGAGCCGGACCGGTTCCCGTCGCTCCGGAAGGCGGAGTTGACGGCGTCCGCGAAGCTCCCCGGGTCCAGCTGCAGCAGTTCCCGCGCGCGGCGGAGGCCGGTGGACCACACCAGAGAGCTGCGCGTGTCCGACAGCGGCAGCATGGCCACGGGCCCCGCGGGGAGGAACCTCTGCCACGCGACCGCGTTCTCCGCCGCCGCGGGCTCCAACAGGTGCAGCACGGCCACCACGGCCGACTGCTCGTAGCTCCACCCCGCCGTGCGGATCCCCGACGCTCGCCTCGCCGCCGAGTTGGCTCCGTCGGCGCCGATCAGGAGCTTGGCTCGGAGCGTCTCTCCGCCGCCCAGCGTCAACCGGACCCAGGGCGCGGAGTCGGCGGCGGCCGCGGAATTCGGCCAAGCGTAACCCGCCACCTCGGAGCCGTACTTGACCTCCACGTTGTCGGGGAGACCGTCCAGCCGTTTGGAGAGGGCGGCCGCCACGACGTCGTTCTCCACGACGTAGGCCATGTCGCCGCCGCCACCCCGCGGGTCGTCCTCGCGATGGAACGTGATCAGGGCGTCGGAGCAGGCGTCCCAGACCTGCATCGTCCGATAGGGCTTGCACCTCGCGGCCGTGATGTGGTCCCACGCTCCCACGCCACGAAGGAGGGCGGCGGAGCCGCGGCTGATGGAACTGACTCTGGCGCTGTAGTGTTCGGGGACGCCGTCCATCGCTTTCTTGCCGCCCGCTTCGAGCAGCAGAATCCTCTTCCCCTGCAGATTGGGATCCGCCCCTAAACAACAAGCCATGGCCGAGCCCACCATCCCTCCTCCGGATATGACGACGTCATAGACGTCATCGCCCTGGTCGTTCTGTGTGCTCGCTGGTCCTCGACTAATGGTCGTTGTTACAGTAGACGGGTGCTTCTTCGTGATGTAACACCGGCTAAATCCTTTCAAAGCCAGCGACGCTTTTGCGAGACCACGCATCACAGTGTACTGTGCGCTCACTGCACAACTCACCGACTCTTCCGTTCACTGAAACTCCGTTCACTGAAACGATCTCCGTGAATAAATGAATAGAATCACACCCGTGTGAAGTGAGCGCCGGATCTCTTATCATCGTACATCATCTCGTTCTGGCCAATCACAATTTGCGTCCTCACTTGTCCGTCTTCACTTTGCTGCCCTCACTTTTATCATCAATATGTACTTGGCTCAGCCAATAAAATCATCGCTAGGATGAGGCCCTCAAACAAAGGAGGCCCTCAAAAAGCTATGCATTATGCACAATGAGCTATAGAAACAATCAATGCATTGATGTTAATATAACATACCGGTAACAAGTTGTGTTATAGAGAGGAGTGACTTCATACTCTTCCAAATTAGGTTGGAGACTGGAGATGACATCATTGTTACGCCCACAAATCAACCATTCATTAGCATGGTTATACATTGTATATATATATATATATATATATATATATATATATATATATATATATATATATATATATATATATATATATTAGAGCTGGGACTCGATTAAAAAAATTAATCTAATTAATCAGAGGCTTTGTAGTTAATTCATCTAGATTAATCGCATATCATTATTTCACCCAAGAACTGTGAGAGCCATTTTTTCAAATGGATTTTGGTATACTAGTGAATCAATGAATAGTGAATACATAAGTTTATGCAATAAAACATTGTTTTTGTAGTAATAGGGGTAATAGTTCTTAATTGAATAATTGCACACAACTGTGCTGTAATCCACGCTACCATCGGATAGCCTTTTAAATCCTATTTCCAATCCACGGGGACAAGCAAAGTGATCTCAGCGGCTTCCCAGTGTCTGGTGGTGTTATTGTCTGAAGAGGACACGGACACTTGGTGCGCAGGTCCGTCTGAAAACTGTCCAGTGACAACGTTCCGCGGTGAAAAAAATAGTGCGATTAAAATGCGTTAATTTTTTTAATGCATTAATTTTTCTGTAGTTAATTAATCGCAATTAATCGCAATTTGTCCCGGCCCTAATATATATATATATATATATATATATATATACATCCTCATTGACAGTTGAATCTCCACTTGCTCAAATCATCCAAAGTCATACTTTCACTGTGGTAGAACATTAAAATGTTTACGTACAATTGAATATACTACATGCCACTTTAGAGAACCCCACGCAGTGACAGACTTGGGTGTTTCAGAGAACATACATTTAATATATTATCATCTCTTAAACTGTACTGTATATCCTCCGTTCAGCACTGGTTTGCTTTTTTTTTGGATGTGTAGGTGATTGTTTTTGAAAATCCAACGTACAATACAACTGCTAATCAAGGTCTAAATATAGGCTGTCTAATCGTTGAAACGTCGTTTTTTTTCAATGTCTAATCTAAGCCTAGACTGCTAAAATACTTTCATTTATAACCCATTTTTAGATGGCCATCTATAGACTAAAAAATGCTCAGTGGGAAGCTCAACTGAACAAAATAGGCCTATACATTATATAAATAGTGTGCCTTTAACCTAGTAGCCTTTAACCCATTCTGACCTGAGATCAGATTCATACGAGGTTTCCACTGGACACACACTGGTCTGATTATAACCCATTCTGACCTGAGATCAGATTCTAAAAATGTCAGTCGATTTTTCAAAAAATAGCAGACCTACAAGCTCGTAACGCGCCACTCGGTGGCGCGCTATGAGCTTGTAGATCTGCTATTTTTCAATAGCTAAAGCATAACATGATGCTAACACCAAAATGGGTTCCCGTTCAGAATGGGTTAAGCATTATAGGCTTACTCAATCGGCTGTCAACCTAACGTGTTTCAACATTTGTAACAAACCGCCTGAAAGTTGGTTGAATTAGGTTAATATATAATTCCAATATATGCATTGAAGCCGCCATCTCCCAAGTTCACATTCAAGAAACTGCTTGTTTTATACAATGCATCAAGTCCAGATAGATGCATGAAACCATCACCTGCCTCAACTGAACTATTTCTTCTTCTTCCAGAACTCTCTGTAATCGTCGATCTTAAAGTCGTCTTCGTAGTGGACTTCGTCCTGTCCCACTGTCTTCTTTACTTCTCTCTTCTTGTGACGAGCTCTACGCTCCTCCTCCGACAGAGTGGACGGGTCTGCCGGCATCGTGAGTATCCGCCTTGGTTCTTTGTATCGTATGTTTATAGTGGACCCGTCGGTTCTGACCAAAAGGACCGGATACTGCCTCTCGTATCACTGCCTGCCGTAGCGCACTATGGACGTCTTGTTGGAACTGTGCCGGGGAACGTGCGTGTGGAAGAGAGCGGCGCCACAGACCCCCACAGAATCACAGGGTTTGAATAGGGAGGACACGGGCTGAGACGCATGCGGGGGGAGAGAGAGTGGTGGTGGTGATGATGACAAGGATCCAGTATGCCTCCTCGTGATCATATGATGGACACGCCGTGAGAACGGAGATCGAGGCATCCAGATCTTCATTAAGGACATGTTTCAGAATAAATAAAAACTTCTATATTATGTAACAAAAAAAAAACTGAAATAAAAGGTCCATATGGTGGAGTTCCCGCCTATGACATTACTACTGATGTCACAGTCTATGATGTCAGTATTATGTCAGTTGACTCCATATACCATGTACTTCCAATACTAGAAGGACTCTAGGGCTGTATTTTGTGTGTCTTAAGTACCAGTGGTCTTATTACCTAACTTGAGTAAACTAAAGACCTGGAGGCATGATCAATGCCATTTGGCTATTCTGAGTGGCCAAAGAACATTGATCACGCCTCCAGGTCTTTAGTTTACTCAAGTTAGGTAATAAGACCACTGGTACTTAAGACACGCAAAATACAGCCCCTAGGTATCTGCGTTAGAATGTTGCTAATGATGTCATCAATAGTCTGACATATAATTAGTACTGGTGTCATAGACTGGCCTGGACTCCATATTGGGGCATGTCTGACACAGAACACTTTAAAATGTTTACATTTGTATTGCATGCGTGTGTGTGTGTGTGTGTGTGTGTGTGTGTGTGTGTGTGTGTGTGTGTGTCCAGTTTATCTCTTGAACCGCCTGACCGATTGACAGAAGCCATGGGGCACAGGTCAAAAAACCAATGGCCCCTAACATTAATATACATTGTATTTTCGTGACACCCAATTTAGGCAAAAAAATGAAGTAAATACATTCGTAAAAATACCAATATGACGAAAATGACACATTGAAGAAATTTGATTTTTCTTTTAGGTTGTTAAAGGCAACACATAATTGTAAATATGCATGCTTGTATCTTGGCTATTGAGAGAATCGCTTTGTCAACCCCCTTTTTTCATTGCATTACCTGATGATGACTTAATTACTCCTTATATTATATTTAACAGCTCTGAGACACAGTTGCTTGAACTTCATAAATATCTAAATTTGCTAAACCCCAACATTAAACTTACAATTGAATACTCTCAAATGAGTATAAACTTCCTTGACCTTACGATACCTAAGGATCGAATGGAAAGGCCCCACACCACACAATCCCCAAACATCCTATATTTAGGAAGAAAATGTCTGGCAACAGACTGCTCACTCAGACTCTTGTCACCCTTCCTAATCAGCACCTAAGACGCATTTGTGATGACAGTGTGTTTGAGGCACAAGCTACTGATATGGCTAACCGATTTGCCAGAGTCATTGTTCCGAGTTCCGACCTCCCATTGTTCTGGAATTACTAACCCTATCTCTAACCCTAACCCTAAACATAACCACAAACACGGGAGCAGTGCATGTCGGGAGCAGCCATGTTCACCAACCAGCAGCGCATGTTCACCAACCTTTCTGCATGTTCGGACTATAACGGGACTTCGGATCTCTGGGCAGTCCCCTTTACCAGCAGAGGCTATAATTCTGAGGTGATTTCGCGGGCATGCAACAAGGCACATAAAAAGTGTGTTAAAAAGAAACGCCCAGACCCCTCTCTGTCTCAATCCAGACCTTACTTTGTTATACACAATTTAGCACTTCCTCAAAACATATTCAGGGACAACTGGGGTTGTGAAAAGGGTGACATTTCTTCTTACGCCTTGGATGGCAATTGGATGATTTGAGGCATTTTGTTCAAAAAATGTGTTTTGCAAAAATCCACCTGTTGGTGGCGCTATAACAGGCCAATGTGAAAATGGTGAGATATATTCCTCAGCATATTAGGAAAGTCTGTGAAAGATTTCATGTAAATTGCACGCTCCGTTCATATTTGTGTTTTTCAAAATGCGGCCTCCTGGTGGCGCTATAACAGGCCGTTCATCGTTGGCATCCAGGGAGTGTGTGTGCAAAATGTGGCATCGACCGGCCCCCTGACTGCCGTTGTCGTACCGACACGGCCACCCAGTATATAGAGAGAAATAAGAGTATAAATGCTTGTGTATCTTCCTGTTGGCCGAGCGTAAGGGGCCCTATGTACCATACTCACCCGGTACCAAACCAAGTACTTTTACTCTGATTACTCACCACCCCGTATCCAAGTACTTCTACTCTAAAGTACTCTTCTGTGCCCTGTGGATAGAGAAAGCTACGTACCACCTTACCTACCTCCGGGGGAGCCTCCTGGCCTCCTCTGGAACCTGGAAAAGAAGAAGAGAAAGAGTTATAGAAATGTCTAGTTGGTAGATTGCCTAGACCGGAGTCTCAGGCCCCAACCCTGTATTACCTTGTGCTCTGACCGTATGCTAACGACCCCTCTCATCCTCTGCAGTGACGACTCCCGCCCCGGACCCGGGACCTCATGCAAAGAATAGTATCTGTTTAAGTTCTGCTGTGAAATTGACTTTGTTTGAACCTGTTTGTGAAATAAAGCAAGGGGCGCCCTCGTGTGTCTAACCCCTGATCCTGCACTCCGAGTCCTATTTCCCACCCGACCTCCCACACTAGTAATACAGAAAGGGGAATTATCTTTTGGTTTTGTGCGTGTAGTGGGTTTCAAACAATCCTGCTGTGTGACAGACTCAAAACGTTTAGCTGCTGTGTCAATCCATTCTGGTTTGTACCCCCTTGTAAGAAATCTATTTGTTAAATCAACTGCTTGCCTGTGATAACTCTGATCTGAACTACAGACTCTCCTGGCCCTATGGAACTAGCTTATAGGCAGACTCCTAATAAGGTGACCAGGGTGAAAGCTATCCCCATGAAGTAAAGTATTCCTATCTGTATTCTGTGGGTTTGTGGAAGGGAAGTCCCTTCTTTTATCACCAAAATATCCAAAAAACTGATCTGAGAGTCACTAGACTCCAGAGTAAAGTTAAGGTGTTCGATACATGAATTCAAATAATCATGAAAAAGACCCAAGTTCGCAGCTGTATTATTCCAAATAAGGAATATGTCATCTATGTAGCGTTGATAGGAGAGAATAGAAGAATAAAAAGGATTAGCCTCAGAGTTCAGAATAAAGGAGAGCTCAAAAAGGCCCATATAAAGGTTAGCCCTTAGTTTGAAGGTAAAAGTCATCTCTAAATTAAAAATAGTTTGTAGTGAGCACAAGGTTCGGTAAGTTCACAAATACAAGCAGTACTGGGTTTCTCTGTACTGGGTTCTAAAAAGTTGGCCTTAGAGCCACTATTGTTCAATATATTTATATATATCCTATATACATGTGTCCTTAGCTTGACACACCCTACATGCTGATTGCAGCCTCATCCTTTTAGATGTGGTGGGACAGTGGCGGTGCGTCCATAGGGGGCGCTGGTGCGCCGCACCACCATGCACAACCCCTTAATAAAACGTGAATAAGAATGACTGAGAAACGAAATCTACAGCCTGTAATATATTTAAAATTAGCAATCAGAAACGTAAATATTATATTATATAAGTAGCCACTAACTAAAGGCAGTGATTAAAAGTTGTTTTATGCTGACACGTTAGTATTATGCCTCCATGAAATGTCAAATGTTATTTACGTTGTATAACGTTTCTGATTGGTTAGTGTGTGTCACGTGTTGGTGCGCGTCCATATGTAGCCCTTGGTTCTCAGCACTGAAGAGTAATGCATTGCGGTACACTTGTCTTCAATACAAACTATAGGAAGCCACTGGGTCGCGAAATATGTGCGATCCATGACGTTATTCACACCACAAAACACTTGGGGGCAGCATACACATTACAGCACAGTTTGACATAGGGTTTACAGCCACAACAACATACGCTAGAAAAACGAGGGATGAGACAGATGAATGGAGCCAGGTAAAGTCAATATAATAATAGTTTAATTCACTTGCATAATGGAAAAATAAGAGGAAAAATAAAACTCTGTGAAATCACTGCAGAAAACACCATTTGAGAGAAGGACACTGCAAGAAAAAATAAGAATTAAAGAGCTGGGTCCAGACAAACCTGATGTAATCATCACAAATGTATGTACAAAAAGTAAAAATTAAGCCATAAGGTGGCAGAGTCATGGCTTTGAGGGTTCTTTTATAAGGACGTTTTGTTTATTTTTTTGTTAATGTTAAAGCCACTGTAGCAAGGTCATGTGGCTTTGTCTCAGGTTTGTTTCTTTAACCCTATATGAACCTTTTGTTACATTTTGATGTATTTAATAAACCTTAGACAGGCTCCCTTAGTAGATATATTTAATAAACTTTAGACAGGCTCCCTCAGTAGATATTTAATCTATGATACCTAGTGCATGTTTTCTTGATTTTGTTATAGCGCCCTCCCTAGGACAAATGTCACCGGCCGCCACTGGGTGGGAGTATGGAGTCAGAACAGTGTTACGACCCTGGGTCTATATGAGTAATATGAGGTTGGAATATGTATAGAGTTAACCTTCTTTTCCCTGGTGTGGTGGCTTGATGAGAGAGTGATGTGTGACAGGTGTGTCATATGTGGAAGTGGCCAGAGAGTGAGAGAGTTAAGTGGATGCTTGGGAAAGTAGGTGGTGTCTCGGAGCCTGGAGGCAGTGATTGGTCTTCGGCGGGTGGAGGAGGAGGATAACAGGCCAACTCTGTTCAGTGCCAGGCGGTCCTCTCTTCACTCCCATGTGGACTCCCAGCAAACACACCACTCCCTCTGTGCTCCCTGAATTCATTCTCTTAGTGCCAATCTCTTGTGTATTTATGATGGCATAACAATCCCCAAATGTCATGATCTGAACAGTCGGGTTTGGTAAGGGTGGGGGGGGAGTTATTTGCTTTGGGGCCCCGTTTGTTGTCTGTTTTGTTAAAGCAGGAGTTAGAGTATTATTGTACTTTCTTTTGATGGTTCCGGACAGTTTAGGTAGGGTTAGTATATTTAGTGTGATTTCTTTGGTGTTGTTAATGCTCAGACTTCCTTCCCCCCTTACAGACGAAATAAAACCCATGGAAAGACTGTCTCCCTGTTTGCTGGCGGTTCATGTGAGAGTTTTTAAGAGGGATCCATCGCATTCATGTTGCAGCCCAGTTCCCCTAGGCTGGTGCTGTAACAGGAATTGGGGGCTCGTCTACTGCCATCTTGTGGTTCGAGTCGACATTGCAGGTAATGTATAGGCCGCGCGTGTGTTGGTGTTTGTTTCTCATCGCTTGGGTGCCAGCTTTGTTGTTTTCCATGATGGAGAATAGGGCAAGTGAATTTGTGGAACATCCCTCATGGCAAAAGTTAGAACAACTGCGAAAATGTGACCTGGTTGATGTGGCAAAGCATTATGGTGTGCCCGTATCTATAAGTGGAAAGAAAGCTGAGATGAAACAGCTTCTCATAACCAAGCTGGGGGAGAAGGGGGTGCTGCCCGTAGTGGGTGGGGGTATGGATAGTGGGGAGAATGAGGAGCAACAGCCTCCTACGCCAATAAAAGACCCGGTCGTGCCGTTACCGGTAGGCATGTCAGCGGCGGACCTTACACTTGTGCTTCGTATTAAAGAGATGGAGGTTCAGAGCAAGCAGTTGGAGAAAGATACGCTATATCTGAAAGTGCGTGCGTTGGAACTTGAGTCAGGAACCACATCCACCCTTGCCCAGGGAGCGATCTCCTCCCCCCAACGTAGCTTGGATATTAGCAGACACGTTGCACTGTTTCCACCGTTTCGAGAAGCAGAGGTGGACGCATATTTCAGTGCATTTGAAAGAGTTGCAAGTGCTTTGCGCTGGTCACGGGATGTATGGGCTATTTTAGTCCAAAGTAAATTTGTAGGAAAAGCCCAGGAAGTGTGTAACAGCCTGTCGTTGGACCAGGGTTTAGACTATGAAGTAGTGAAGGAAACTGTGCTTCGCGCATATCAGCTCATCCCTGAAGCATACAGGTTGAAGTTTAGGGAAAGCAGGAAAGCTGGTGCCCAGTCGCATGTGGAATTTGCACATGCAAAACGCACATTGTTTGATAAGTGGTGTAATGCCACGGAGACCAAAACGTTTGAACAATTGCGCGAGTTGATTTTGATTGAAGAATTTAAGAGATTCATGCCCGAGAATATTGTGATTCATTTAAATGAGCAGAAAAAGCCTACTTTGGCAACAACAGCAGTGGCTGCTGACGAGTTTGCTTTAACTCATAGGAATGCGTTTTCTTCCCCAGGCCCTGCAGGGTCTCGGGGCGGGCAGAATTCACCACGAAATAGGCGGCGGCAGTCGCCTAACGCACAAACTACACAGCGGACTTGCTTTTATTGTCATGACAGCACGCATTTTGTTGCGGAATGTCCAGCTGCGGGGCGACAGCGGGGCGAGCCTCGTAATGCACAACCGTCCGCTATTGGGTTAATTCACACGGGGCCGAGCAACCTCGCCAATGTCGGTTCTGTAGAAAGGACTGAAAAAATTGATGCAGACTTTGTACCATTTGTGACAGACGGTTCGGTGTCTATGATGGGAGTGGGGGCCGTGCTCGTGCCCATAAAGATTTTGCGTGACACCGGGGCAAAACATTCACTTATTCGTAGGGGGATATTGCCGTTTTTTAATGACACCTATTGTGGCTCAGATTTGCTTGTATGGGGGGTGGGAATGAGCGTGTTACGCGTGCCTCTCCACAATGTACAGTTGTCGACCACTTTGGGGTCTGGTTCCGTACGGGTGGGGGTACGTGATCGACTGCCTATGGCAGGCATTGACCTCATACTCGGAAATGATATTGCGGGAGGTAAGGTATTTTCCTCTCCCGAGGTGGTGGAAACTCCTACATGCGATATGAGTGATTCCACGTCCATTTTTCCTGTGTGTGCGGTGACGCGCGCCCAAGCGCGCAAAAATGGGGAGGCAGTACAACTGGATGATACGTTCTTGGTTAATGTGGATACCCTGAACAATGAAGTGATTGATGGGGCTGTCCTGGGCGATAATGCAGCTGGGGCCAGTGTAATTACAGTGGGTCCTGAGTTGAGTTTGGCTGTAAAAAAAGAAGAGTTAATTCAAGCTCAGCAGAATGATGTTACTTTGAAAAGTTGTTTTGATGCAGTTTCAAGGACGTATAGTCCGGGGTTGAGTGTGTATTCCTTAGAGGGTGGGGTACTAATGCGCACTTGGTCTCCTGTGTGCGGCGGCGACCGGGATGCCATTTGGCAGGTAGTGGTTCCAACTCCCTTCCGTGGGCAGGTTTTGAGCTTAGCTCATGACCACAGTCTCTCAGGCCATTTGAGCATTAGAAAAACACATGACCGGATTCTCAGATACTTCTTTTGGCCGGGTTTAAAAGGGGATGTGGCGAGGTTTTGCGGCTCGTGTCACATTTGCCAAATGGTGGGTAAGCCAAATCAAAAAATTGCACCGGCCCCCTTACACCCAATCCCCGTAATGGGTGAACCTTTTGAACACATCTTGATAGACTGTGTTGGACCACTCCCAAAAACAAAAGCGGGTAATCAATATATGTTTACAATGATGTGTGCGGCTACCCGGTATCCAGAAGCGGTGCCTTTACGCACGATAAAGGCTAAGCATATCGTGAAGGCGCTGGTGAAATTTTTTACCACGTTTGGCATTTCAAAACGGATTCAAAGTGATCGTGGGAGTAATTTTATGTCCAACGTGTTTGCCCAGGTGATGGCCCAATTGTCTGTTCAACACAGTGTATCAAGTGCTTATCATCCAGAGAGCCAAGGCGCATTGGAGAGATTTCACCAAACGTTGAAATCTATGCTAAAAAAATATGGGGAGGAAAATGAAAAGGATTGGGATGAGGGGTTGCCATTACTGCTGTTTGCTGTACGAGAAACCACGCAAGAGTCCTTGGGATTTAGTCCCGCTGATTTAGTTTTTGGACATACCGTGCGTGGCCCATTGCGGCTGCTCAGAGAGAAGTGGCTGGCGGACGAACCGAAGGCAGAGCATAAAATCTTGGATTATGTTAAATCATTTAAGGAGAGGCTACATCGTGCGTGTGAAAGAGCCCGCCTGTCACTTTCCTCTGTGCAGTCAAAAATGAAAGCACGTTATGACAAAAAGTCGGTGGCTAGAGAGTTTCAGCCGGGGGATAGAGTCTTGGTTTTGCTACCTGTGAGGGGTTCAGGCTTACAAGCTACATTTTCAGGTCCATATGTTGTGAAAAGCAAAATAAGTGAACTGAATTATGTGATAATACACCCGATAGGAAAAAGAAATCGAGAGTCTGTCATATAAATATGTTGAAGGGTTATGTGTCCCGCACTAGTGATGCGCCCGTGGGGGGGCCAGTGGGCATAGTAGGCACACCGATTCCTGAGGGTGGGGGGGACGAAGAGAGTGGAAGGCGAGGGGAGGTTCCATGTGCTCGCATGAAAAACTCAGAGCTGGTAGAGAAGCTGGAGGGTTTTCTATCATATCTGTTAGAACCCGAGAGAAAAGAGGTCACAAGGCTTATTCTGAGTTTCCCTGAATTATTTGGCGACAATCCTACACAGACGGACGTTCTCTGTCATGATATCATTGTTGGTGAAAATAAACCTATAAAACAGCATGCATATAGGGTAAATCCTGTGAAACGAGCAGTTATGCAACAAGAGGTTGAGTATCTCCTGGAAAATGATTTTGCAGTACCAAGCTGTAGCGCATGGAGTTCTCCGTCGATATTAGTCCCAAAACCAGATGGGACATTTAGGTTCTGCAATGATTTTCGTAGGTTAAATGCAATAACCACCTCAGATTCTTTTCCCCTACCTCGAATTGAGGACCTTATTGATCGTGTGGGGTCTGCCAAGTTCGTAACAAAATTGGACCTGCTTAAAGGTTATTGGCAGGTGCGTTTGACTCAGCGCGCCTCAGAGATGTCCGCATTTGTGACTCCGGATCACTTCTTGCAGTATAAGGTAATGCCTTTTGGCTTGAAAAATGCGCCTGCTACATTTCAGCGGCTTATGTCTAAAGTATTGGCGGGTGTGCCAAACTGCGATGCATATTTGGATGATATTGTTCTTTATACTTCTACGTGGTCCGAACATGTAAGAACCCTGACCGAGGTTTTCTGCAGGTTGCGGGATGCGTCACTCACACTTAATTTGGCCAAGTGCGAGTTTGGTAAAGCAGTGGTGACTTATTTGGGGAAACAGGTGGGACAGGGGCAGGTGTCTCCTGTAAATGTGAAAATACAAGCTATGGTAGATTTCCCAGTACCAAAGACCCGACGTTGTCACAGTATGGGGCTCTGTGTTGCCATACTGTGGCTATGTGTGGGCGTCGCCCTTCCACCCAGCTTCCAGCCTTGGCACACCTGTCTGTGGTCACCTCATCGCACTCAATTGACACACCTGCCGGCCATCAACTCTTCAGCCCTGACAGTATTTATACCCTGGTCTTCACTCCACTCATCGTCAGATCATTGTTCAACCTTTCATGGTAGTACTATAGCTTGATTCTAGCCAGTGTTTATGTTCTAGTGAAGTCATAGTCTAGTTATATTTCCTAGTATCTGCTCCTGTGTTTTCTGCAAACTCAAGCTCTTCTCCTCTCCTCCAGAACCCAGCTCACCTACGGTATATTCTACTGCCTGCTCTTCTGCCTGCTTCCTGCCTGGACTGCTTTCCTCATCCTCCATGTTTGTTTGCCATGCAACCTTCCACAATCTGCAATTCACCATATTGTGAATAAATATCTGAATTTTGCTCCTGTGTTTGGCTCTGCATTTGGGTTCAACTTTCTGCTACCGTGACAGAATGATCTGACCCAAAATGAACCCAGCAGAGCTAAAGCTATTCGAGAGTAAGGTTGCCGATTTTGACCATGTGGTGGCACGCCTCATGGCCTCTCCCCCGAACCAGCATACTACGCTCCACAGAGAGATTTCAACTCAACAACAGTGGTTCGCAGAGAGGCCATGGGTGAGTCATTTTGTTCCCCAACTTGACATTATCCGTGATCGGCTCAAGACTTTTCTGCATACCAGTTCAGTTTCCACTGCTTCCCAGCAAGATCTCCAGTCAATTAGACTCGGATTTGTGGCCCTTCAACCTGCCTTTTATGAGCCTAAGCAGTCAGCTACTCATCCTGTTTCTGTGTTAAATGAGCCCGCCTGCACTGAATCGGACCAGCTAAACACCCAGTCAATTAGTCTGCTGGCCTATTTCAGCAGTAGGGTCCAAATCCCAGCATATTCTGAGCCAGCTGTAGACCCATTTCTGGGCACCAGGCTGGCCCGGGGAGGTCCTCGTAGTACCACCAAACGAGCAAAACTCTCCTTGGGTCGCCAAGCCACCATACCCAACCGGTCCAGAGCCACAGCAACTCCCACCTCAACTCCAGGGTGTGCAGCACCCACCTCGCCTCCAGGGTGTGCAGCACCCACCTTTCCTCCAGGGTGTGCAGCACCCACCTCAACTCCAGGGTGTGCAGCACCCACCTCAACTCCAGGGTGTGCAGCACCCACCTCAACTCCAGGGTGTGCAGCACCCACCTTTCCTCTAGGGTGTGCAGCACCCACCTTTCCTCCAGGGTGTGCAGCACCCACCTTTCCTCCAGGGTGTGCAGCACCCACCTCGCCTCCAGGGTGTGCAGCACCCACCTCGCCTCCAGGGTGTGCAGCACCCACCTCGCCTCCAGGGTGTGCAGCACCCACCTTTCCTCCAGGGTGTGCAGCACCCACCTCGCCTCCAGGGTGTGCAGCACCCACCTTTCCTCCAGGGTGTGCAGCACCCACCTCGCCTCCAGGGTGTGCAGCACCCACCTTTCCTCCAGGGTGTGCAGCACCCACCTCGCCTCCAGGGTGTGCAGCACCCACCTCGCCTCCAGGGTGTGTAGCACCCACCTTGCCTCCAGGGTGTGCAGCACCCACCTCGCCTCCAGGGTGTGCAGCACCCACTTTGCCTCCAGGGTGTGCAGCACCCACCTTGCCACTTCCAGCGTCGCCTCCCAGGACTGCAGCACCTCCGGTGTCGCCTCCCAAGCCTGCAGCTTCCCTGGCATCGCCTCCCAAGCCTGCAGCTTCCCTGGCATCGCCTCGCAAGCCTGCAGCTTCCCTGGCATTGCCTCCGTGGGCAGCTTCCCTGCCCCCGACTGCGGCTTCCCTGGCATCGCCATCGGTGTCTTCTGCTTCGTCTCGGGCCCAGGGCCGACCGCCCGATGACTACAGTTCTGCCTCGTCTCGGGCCCAGGGCCGACCGCCCGATGACTACAGTTCTGCCTCGTCTCGGGCCCAGGGCCGACCGCCCGATGACTACAGTTCTGCCTCGTCTCGGCCCCCGGGCCGACCGCCCGATGACCACAGTTCGGCTTCGTCTCGGCCTCCGGGCCGACCGCCTGATGACCCCGCATCTGCCTCGTCACGGCCTCCGGGCCGACCGCCTGATGACCCCGCATCTGCCTCGTCTCGGCCCCCGGGCCGACCGCCTGATGACCACAGTTCGGCTTCGTCTCGGCCTCCGGGCCGACCGCCTGATGACCACAGTGCGGCTTCGTCTCGGCCTCCGGGCCGACCGCCCGATGACCACAGTTCGGCTTCGTCTCGGCCTCCGGGCCGACCGCCTGATGACCACAGTTCGGCTTCGTCTCGGCCTCCGGGCCGACCGCCTGATGACCACAGTTCGGCTTCGTCTCGGCCTCCAGGCCGACCGCCTGATGACCCCGCATCTGCCTCGTCACGGCCTCCGGGCCGACCGCCCAATGACTCCAGATCTGCCTCATCCCAGAGGCCAGGCCGTCCACCCGATGATTCCACTTCTGCCTCATCCCAGCGTCCAGGCCGCCCCCCTGATGACTCCAGTTTTGCCTCGAACCAGCGTCCAGGCCATCTGTCTGGTGTCCAGGTTTCCAGACAGCATGTGCCTAGTCCCTTGCCCTGGTCTCCCTCCTCCGGACCCCCTCCACCCGCCCTGCTTGGTGTTCCTGATCGGCATTGTGGGACGTCTGGGAGCCGTCCCTTAAGAGGGAGGTACTGTCACAGTATGGGGCTCTGTGTTGCCATACTGTGGCTATGTGTGGGCGTCGCCCTTCCACCCAGCTTCCAGCCTTGGCACACCTGTCTGTGGTCACCTCATCGCACTCAATTGACACACCTGCCGGCCATCAACTCTTCAGCCCTGACAGTATTTATACCCTGGTCTTCACTCCACTCATCGTCAGATCATTGTTCAACCTTTCATGGTAGTACTATAGCTTGATTCTAGCCAGTGTTTATGTTCTAGTGAAGTCATAGTCTAGTTATATTTCCTAGTATCTGCTCCTGTGTTTTCTGCAATCTCAAGCTCTTCTCCTCTCCTCCAGAACCCAGCTCACCTACGGTATATTCTATTGCCTGCTCTTCTGCCTGCTTCCTGCCTGGACTGCTTTCCTCATCCTCCATGTTTGTTTGCCATGCAACCTTCCACAATCTGCAATTCACCATATTGTGAATAAATATCTGAATTTTGCTCCTGTGTTTGGCTCTGCATTTGGGTTCAACTTTCTGCTACCGTGACAGACGTCAGTTGCGCAGATTTCTGGGTATGTGCGGATTTTATAGAGGTTTCTGCAAAAACTTTGCGGATATAGTCGTTCCATTGACAGCATTGACTAGTACTAAAAAGCCTTTTGTGTGGTCTCCCCGCTGTCAGGAATCGTTTGAGGCTGCAAAGGCACTTCTTTGTAGCACTCCAGTCCTTGCATCCCCTGATTTTGAGAGATGTTTTAAACTAGAAGTGGATGCTAGTGGTCTGGGCGCAGGGGCTGTGTTGTTGCAAGAGGATGTGGGCGGCGTTGACCACCCTGTGTGTTTTTTTTCGAAGAAATTCAATAAGCACCAAATTCATTATAGTACTATTGAGAAGGAAGCGTTGGCATTGGTTTTGGCTCTGCGACATTTTGAGGTATATGTCGGTTCTGCGTCAGTGCCAGTACGTGTGTACACGGATCATAACCCACTAGTATTTCTAGCACAAATGCGTAACCACAACCAGCGCCTGATGCGCTGGTCTTTGGAGTTGCAGGATTTCAATATCGAGATCCATCACAGAAAAGGGTTAGAAAATGTGTTGGCGGATGCACTTTCACGGTGTTATGATGTATAGATTGTAAGGGATTGGGCCTTTCTGTTGGGGCAGAAATGCTCAATCTTGAGGGGGGAGGTGTTACGACCCTGGGTCTATATGAGTAATATGAGGTTGGAATATGTATAGAGTTAACCTTCTTTTCCCTGGTGTGGTGGCTTGATGAGAGAGTGATGTGTGACAGGTGTGTCATCTGTGGAAGTGGCCAGAGAGTGAGAGAGTTAAGTGGATGCTTGGGAAAGTAGGTGGTGTCTCGGAGCCTGGAGGCAGTGATTGGTCTTCGGCGGGTGGAGGAGGAGGATAACAGGCCAACTCTGTTCAGTGCCAGGCGGTCCTCTCTTCACTCCCATGTGGACTCCCAGCAAACACACCACTCCCTCTGTGCTCCCTGAATTAATTCTCTTAGTGCCAATCTCTTGTGTATTTATGATGGCATAACAATCCCCAAATGTCATGATCTGAACAGTCGGGTTTGGTAAGGGTGGGGGGGGGGTTATTTGCTTTGGGGCCCCGTTTGTTGTCTGTTTTGTTAAAGCAGGAGTTAGAGTATTATTGTACTTTATTTTGATGGTTCCGGACAGTTTAGGTAGGGTTAGTATATTTAGTGTGATTTCTTTGGTGTTGTTAATGCTCAGACTTCCTTCCCCCCTTACAGACGAAATAAAACCCATGGAAAGACTGTCTCCCTGTTTGCTGGTGGTTCATGTGAGAGTTTTTAAGAGGGATCCATCGCATTCATGTTGCAGCCCAGTTCCCCTAGGCTGGTGCTGTAACAACAGTCTCTAAAGATTCACAGTAAATAACACAGATGTAACTCACAAGTTCAGATTTGCAACTCACGTGAGTGAATTTGTGTTTCACATTTGTGTTTTGTATCCACAAGTTCAGATTTGTGTTTTGTATCTGTGTTTCCCATCTGTGTTTTGTATTTGTGTTTTGTATTTGTGTTTTGTATCTGTAATTCGCATCTGTGTTTTGTATCCGTGTTTCGCATCTGTGTTTCAAACACAAATACAAAACACAGATGTGAAACACGGATACAAAACACAGATGCAGATTACAGATACAAAACGCAAATACAAAACACAAATACAAAACACAGATGCGAAACACGGATACAAAACACAAATCTGAACTTGTGGATACAAAAGACAAATGTGAACCTGTGAGTTCACTCACGTGAGTTGCAAATCTGAACTTGTGAGTTACAAATATGTGAGACCTTTGAGACTATTTTTGAGACTCTTCTGACGTTGGGCGTTAACGGACGTCATCATTGGCTGAGGGAATCTGTCAATCATTCTGATTGACAGATTCCTCGGCCAATCAGATCGGTCCGCCTTCAGCCAATCCTATGGCTCCTTACATTGTGGGGGGGGGGGGCTCCTTTTGCACTGCATCGATGCTTCAGTAAAAATGAATTAATATTAATATTAATTCATATTAATATTATATTAATAATAGTATTATTCATATTAATTAATTAATAATATTAATATGATGAGCATCTTCAATATTAAATATTAAATATTATAATATTCAATATAATAATAATAATAATATAATATTCAATATTATATATACATATATATATATATATATATATATATATATATATATAGTCTATATAACATTTGAATAGATTATTATTATAATTCACAATAGAGCAGTGATATTCAAACTATTCAAATCATTAAGGTTATAGGGTTAATTTATATTTTAATCTATCATCCACTTGTGTTATCAATCTCTTAAAGATGATGTAAGAGAATATTTTGCTTAATATCCCCAGGCTACATATTCTGGGGGAACATTAGCATTAATTAACATTAAAAAAATGCCGATCTACAATGCAATAATGCATTGCGATGTGAGCTTGTAGATCGGCTATTTTGTGGCAAAGAAATCAGTAAAATAATAGTCTTGTAAAGAAGTGGTTCCCAATATGGGGTCCGGGGACCCCCATTGGTCATTGCAATTTCAGGGGGTCCCCAGCTAAATTATATTTTGGAACCAAATGGACCCTTGCAGGTCTGTAACACTTAGAGTGTACAAATGGAACCAACTAGACCCGTTTGGTTCCATTTGGTTCCATTTGCACACTCTCAAGAATAAAATCAACATAGATTTTACAAAATAAATTGAGGGTCCCAGAGATAGAAATGCATAATGCATGTCAAACTGGGGGGTCCTTGAAATTAAACGGGTTGAGAATCACTGCTATAATCTTCTCTTATGGGGGTCCCGACCCTGGCATATCTTTTCTAATGGGGGTCCGCGGGCTAATAAGTGTCAAGTTTAAGTATAACCTTTCAGTTTTGTTAAAGCCTTCTGTTGGTACAGGGAATAAGGTAGTTTAGTTCTGGGGTACCCTACCCTGTACATATTGCATGTGGTTAATGTAATACAAAAAACAATCACACCCGTGTGAAGTGAGGGGCACTCTTATCATCTTACAACATCGAGGAGGGAATTCGGTATAGCTATGATTAGGTGATGTAATGATGTAAAACAAACATTAAAATATCTTTATTGTTAATTGCATTTAATGTTTGTGTTAGGGAAAAGCTGGTAAAATGTCCCTTCATTGTCAATGGCGTTTTTGAGGGGTGCTAGCCCCTCCTATATACAGGTTTAATGTTTGGTTTTAGTTCAATGTTTGTTTTAAAAACCCCATTGACAATGAAAGCTAAATTTACGTCATCATGTCCCTAACACAAACATTACATGCCATTAACAATAAAGATAATTTAATGTTTGTTTTGACAGTTTGTTTCACAACACCATTACATCACCATGAGTTAGACTTTAATATATTAGCGCCCCTCACTTCACACGGGTGTGATTTTTAAATCTGTGTTATTTACTGTGAATCTTTAGAGACTGTTCTGACTCCATATGGGAGTGTCCTTGTAGACCTGCCCATATGCTGGTGCATATAATACGCCTCTTGATGTTGTACACTCATACCTGACGAAGACCCACAGTGGTCGAAACATTGTTACAAATAAAGATTTTCCTGGGAGCTACAAATCAGTGTAGGGACATCCCTTCCTTTTTCGTAAACATAAAATATACCATTTTATGCAACATCAAATTCAAAATGTACTCTAATGCTTGGACTCATTTGCACAAGTCCAAATGCAAGCGTGAAGAATGTCCTGCAGCTGGAGAGTGCGTTCCACTGGACATCCGTGTGTAAACGGCGCAAACATCTGTTGCAGAGGAACACTTGTGTGGATGTCGATCACAATGGCCTGCATATCAGTGCCCTGCATACTGTATCATACCCTACAAATCATATCAGTGTTCGATCAGCCTCCCAGACTACAGTGGACCCCAATGAGCTGAAGACGTTCCAGTCACTGGCCAGGAAGTGGTGGGACGAACGAGGATAATTTGCTGCTCTGCACGCCATGAACGACTTAAGAGTGCCTTTCATACAATCTGGGTACAATCTGTTGAACGCGAGTAGAGGGCTGCGGCCAGGGAAACCCCTCGCAGGACTCCAGATACTAGACGTGGTCTGTGGAGGTGGCCTGCTCACAGAGCCCCTGGACCGGCCGCGTCTCCACTCGTCCCGCGACACCGGACCTCCGTCAGCGGGTCCGGTACCGGGCCTGCACTCCGGAAGAGCTCACCGCTGGAAGGGGAGGAGGTGGACGACGACGACGGGTTTGATGCCGTGGTGGCCTCGGAGGTGTTGGAGCATCTGGCCGACCTGGAAACATTCGCTTTGCCGCTGCAGCCGCTCGCTCAAGCCAGGCAGCTCGCTCTTCGTATCCACCATCAATAAGACCAACCATGTCCTACACGCTGGGTATAGTAGCGGCAGAGAGGCTGCTACGCATCGTTCCGACGGGGACCCACGACTGGGAGAAGTTCGTCAGCCCTGCAGAGCTGGAGCGCCTGCTCCGGTCGTACGGTCTGTGGGTGCAGTCTGTAGACGGACACGGCTGAGGCAGACCGCCCCGACCCCCAACGTCACACTGCTTCCTAGAGCCACTGAGCACTCAACTGCACGCGGGGTCACAGTAATGCAGATCACTGGCATCTTTTAAAACAGGCCTGAGAATCCAACTTTCAGCAGGCCTTTATTTCCCCACCCGTATACTGTGTTTTATTTTGCCTGTGATATAAACTTTATTCAATCAGTCAATCAAACCAGGTAAACATTTTGACCAATGGACAACAATGGACATGGACATCATTGCTGATGTCACTTTGAATCATGTTTAGACGGATAAAATGATATAAAGTCATTACAGTTGCCTTGTCCCTTGTAACGGATCGCTGGCTAGGCTACAGGATTGATGGTCCTGACCATGTATCAGAATCCAGAATCCTAGGTGGCGACCTCTACATTCAGAGAGATTTGTCACATAGCAACACAGATGTGAGCTTGTAGATCGGCCAGTTTCACTATTATTTGAAAAATTCCTAATGCACCTTTTTTCCCTTTATAGCAACAGTAGTGGGGTCAAAATATATTTAAATTTGTCATAGAAAAGTATTCAAAAATACAAATACTGAGGTAAATCACCCGTTCAAAGATTTGTAAAACATGGCAGCCTCCATCAGGCTGCTCGTCCGGACGGTACCGCGAGATTCTCGCGTCGTCGTAAACACTACAACTATAAACGAGAACGTCAGAAGGCTCGGAGGGACGACGGCGTGGTGTCGTTTGGCCCGTCGTCGTTTCGGCGGCGCGGCCGACAGAAACACGACGACACACTTTGGCTTCCGGAGGGTCCCCGAAGCGGAGAAGGCACAGAGAGTGCACGAGGTGTTTGAGAGCGTGGCCCAGAAGTATGACGTAATGAACGACGTCATGAGTCTGGGCGTACACAGACTGTGGAAAGACACGCTCATACGCGCCATGAGCCCTCGGCCCGGGCAACGCCTGCTGGACGTGGCCGGAGGCACGGGTGACGTCGCCTTCCGTTTCCTGGACTATGTGAGCTCCCGGCCAGAGCGGAGGAGGAGGGGGACGGCCCTGCGCTCCACGCAGACCGACCTGTCACGGCAGCGGGACATCTCCAGGAAGTACGACTGCGCCTCAGAGGAGCGAGCCGGCGGCGGTGAGCTCGGCCAGGAACCCAGCAGGGCCGTGGTCTGTGACATCAACGAGGAGATGCTCAAAGTGGGAAAGCGGAAAGCCGCCAGCTTGGGCATCAGTGGCACTGCCTCTGGCCTGTCGTGGGTGGTGGGGGACGCAGAGGAGTTGCCCTTCGACGACGACCAGTTTGACATTTACGCCGTCGCGTTTGGCCTCCGCAACGTCACCCACGTGGACCGGGCACTGCGAGAGGCACTGCGGGTGCTGAGGCCCGGAGGACGGTTCATGTGCTTAGAGTTCAGCAAAGTGACCGACCCTCTGCTCGCCAGGCTGTATGACGCGTACAGTTTCCAGATGATACCGGTGCTGGGGGAGGTGATCGCAGGGGACTGGAAGTCCTATCAGTACCTGGTGGAGAGCATCCGCAGGTTCCCCGACCAGGAGACGTTTAAGTGTATGATCGAGGACACTGGTTTCTGCCGCGTGCAATATCGCAACCTTACTGGAGGTGTGGTCGCCCTTCATTCTGGCTTCAAGCTGTGACAATATCGCAACCTTACTGGAGGCGTGGTCGCCCTTCATTCTGGCTTCAAGCTGTGACAATATCGCAACCTTACTGGAGGCGTGGTCGCCCTTCATTCTGGCTTCAAGCTGTGACAATATCGCAACCTTACTGGAGGCGTGGTCGCCCTTCATTCTGGCTTCAAGCTGTGACAATATCGCAACCTTACTGGAGGCGTGGTCGCCCTTCATTCTGGCTTCAAGCTGTGACAATATCACAACCTTACTGGAGGCGTGGTCGCCCTTCATTCTGGACTTCAAGCTGTGACAATATCACAACCTTACTGGAGGCGTGGTCGCCCTTCATTCTGGACTTCAAGCTGTGACAATATCACAACCTTACTGGAGGCGTGGTCGCCCTTCATTCTGGACTTCAAGCTGTGACAATATCACAACCTTACTGGAGGCGTGGTCGCCCTTCATTCTGGACTTCAAGCTGTGACAATATCACAACCTTACTGGAGGCGTGGTCGCCCTTCATTCTGGACTTCAAGCTGTGACAATATCACAACCTTACTGGAGGCGTGGTCGCCCTTCATTCTGGCTTCAAGCTGTGACACTTCATGCATCTACCAGAGGCACTCATCCACCCATGAATAACCCCACATACCTCCCACTCAAGCTAGAGGTTGCCAAACCAAAACCTTAAGCAGAGCCTTACTCAATCAAGGCAAACATTAATAATAAAAAAAATCACCCCTGTGTGAAGTGATGGGCGCTCTTATCATCACATCATGTCATTCCGGCCAATCACAATTTGCGTCCTGACTTTTGTCTTCAATGTTTCAGTTTACACAAACACTTAAAGTTGGGCATTCAATCAATGTAATGTGCAACAAGACTACCCAGTGAGCAGGCAACGTCTGTGGACGTCTAAATCTAGTTGATATCACGTCCGCCCGTCCAGGCCGTAATCCGAACGTCCATTGGCGACCCGATTTAGTTGATATATGACGTTGGGCAAACACGTCACAACAGGCCTTAATCTGGACGTCCATTGACAACCAGATTTAGTTTACAAAATACGTTGCTGCTATGCCTTAATCTGGACGTCCATTGACGACCAGATTTAGTTGATGAATGACGTTGGGCAAGCAGTCGCGACAGGCCTTAATCTGGACGTCCATTAACGACCAGATTTAGTTGATGAATGACTTTGGGCAAACAGTCGCGACAGGCCTTAATCTGGACGTCCATTGACAACCAGATTTAGTTTACAAAAGACGTTGCTGCTATGCCGTAATATGGACGTCCATTGGCGTCCAGATTTAGTTGATAAATGACGTTGAGCACACACGTCAGGACAGGCCTTAATCTGGACGTCCATTGACAACCAGATTTAGTTTACAAAATACGTTGCTGCTATGCCTTAATCTGGACGTCCATTGACGACCAGATTTAGTTGATGAATGACGTTGGGCAAGCAGTCGCGACAGGCCTTAATATGGACGTCCATTAACGACCAGATTTAGTTGATGAATGACGTTGGGCAAGCAGTCGCGACAGGCCTTAATATGGACGTCCATTAACGACCAGATTTAGTTGATGAATGACTTTGGGCAAACAGTCGCGACAGGCCTTAATCTGGACGTCCATTGACAACCAGATTTAGTTTACAAAAGACGTTGCTGCTATGCCGTAATATGGACGTCCAAGCAGATTTTGTTCTTAAATGACATTGAGCAAATGTGTCCTGACAGGCCATAATCATGATGTCCATTGACTGACCAGTTATAGATCATAAATTCATAAGTATAGTTTATTCTATTCTGAATTACCATATGTTGATCTGACCTCATCAAACCCTGTACACTTGAAAAATGCTCTATGTACATGTATGGCCAGTACAGAATTCATTCCATATATGTTGATCTGACCCCTCATGCCAAAGTGCCAGCACTCGCCCAGCAGTCTGCAGTCTGCCATCACCCAGGCAGGTGGATGCATGCATGCCTTCTGGCCCTGAGTCAAGGCTTCTTACTGGTATAGAATAATACAAAAATAATAACAAAATAATAACGGGTTTTACTCAAGGTGGCTACTATAGAGCGTAGCAGTCCCTCCCCCATTCATGACGACACCAGGCCCAGGAAATGATTCCCAATGCATTTACCCATAGACATTTAAAAAATGTTTAAATGCTTTTATGAGCACATATCAGAGTATACATGACTATAAAACAATTGTAAAATAATTGTGAAAGAGTCCTGTATTGGACTGGAAACAATTGGATTTGCACAAATAATTCACTTCAAAATGCTTCTCACCACACACTGCACTACACAACGTCTCCCCCTACCTCGACCTCCTAGCCACTTATCCCATCCCATTCCCTCAGGTACAGTGCTGCCGGCCTACTCAGGGTCCCCATGGCCATGCGTTGAACCTGGGGTGACAGGGCCTTCTCTGTGGCTGCCCCCTCCCTCGAATGCACTCCCCAAATGCATCAGAGATGCTCACCCCCTCCCTGCCTTCAAAACTGCCCTGATCGACAAATAAAGTTAATCTCTCCCCCCGGCCCTCCCAACACACTTTGACTTTGGGCAAAAAAAATGCTATATAAATCCCAGGTATTATTATTATTATTAAGTCCTCCCAGTGGCCTTAATTGACTCTCATCAGGGGCCCTTTAGTTGGGAACTGGACAGAGAGACCATGCATATCGACAATTTACTAAAAATGAAATGTTGAATCAATATGTGGGCCCCTCTTTTCTGTATTTATAGGCTACAGCAGTGGTTATACACATATGCACAAATATATACTTGGTTACAGACTGTAAATCCCCAAAAAGTGCTTGACCCACACACATAAAACCCAGACTCTAGGCATGTACACACTCTTTCTTTCCTTTCTTTCTTTCGTTTGCTTGTATGTGTTTATTTATTTAACATCAGATTCATCCGCACGCACGCGCACGCACGCACACGCTGGGGTTGGCTCTGACCGCACCTGTGACAAATCTGATGATTAGTGATTAAGTAGCTGGGCAGCTGTGCGAATTGTGGGAACAGAGCGGCATTCCGACGCATCGCCGTTCCGACTCCCCCCCATTTCGACACCCCCCCATTTCGACACCCCCCCATTCCGACGCACCCCCATTCCGACGCACCCCCATTCCGACCCAACACACAACCCCGCCTCCCCCAGCCCCCACCAAGCACCCCACCCTCCGAAACAGCGTCCGAAACGTAGGCTACACAATCACCCCCCCTCCGGAATTTAAACACCGCCAACGCACAGGGCTACACAATCACCCCCCCCCCCCTCCGGAATTTAAACACCGCCAACGCACAGGGAAAGGCATCCTGAGAGTGAAGTGGATATATGGACATTTAAGCAATAAGCCACGAGAGGTCTCAGGTTACCGGGTATTTTACACTGGCTGGAATAAAACTAGGCTATGTGATGGGAGAATAGCGCTTGATGTTTTTACGGGGCTGCCTGGAGCCACACATTCACAGTCATTATGAGCCGTGCGGTGCTTAGACGCCCGCACGGCATGTGTTTGTAAATCAATCAAGCGCTCTCCTTCCCCAGTTCAGCTACAAGGCTGCAAGATGATACAAATTGATTGAAGGAGTGTATTTACACCGGTCACGTGATGGTAACCAGCCAATCAGAATGAAGTATTGGGACTACCCGTTTTAGAATGTGCCTTTAAGAGGATGAGGAGGATGAAGAAGGGCGCAGTTTGCTCACAATTCAATTCTCCAACGCCACGGCACGAAAGCAGAACTCCATTCAAGGTAAAATTGTGTTTTGTTTCTGCACTATTATTGTCTCAACCTTTAAATTGTGTTTTGTTTCTGCACTATTATTGTCTCAACCTTTCTAGCATGCTTTGACGTCGTGTTAAACACGCAGAGGAACACAATGTGCTGCTCGGACATTGAGTAGGCTTAGCCCCCACGCAGCTACGCTAGCTAGCTACTTTGGCTTTGTATTGTGTGGACTCAAAATGTTTGGCGCGAGTGCAATTGGCTCTTTTATATGGTCTGATCTCTATCTTCTATTATAATCACACCACGTGCTGTTCAAGCATGCACAGTCTGCTGAAAGTGACATGCCATGGCTACACAGCTAACTAGCTGTGGCAAACCTCTTCCCCTTGGAGACTAGTGTAGCTACATGCTAACCGTTAGCTTCTCTCTTACACGTGGACACTACACTGTAATGTTAACATGTAGCTACATGCTAACCGTTAGCTTATCTCTCCCAGTGACACACAGACAGACACACATTCAGACAGACATTGGCTTAATTATAGTAGTGTATATATATATGATATGATATGATTAGGATGGTGTTTACATTATTGTGGGAATTGTGGTTGAAGCATGGAACATAACATTTACAAAAGCTGTGAAACAGTTTATCATTGCTGGTATTGCACTAAAATTGGGCAGCTAAATACTGTGAGAGGCACATGTTGTGAAATTCATCTGTCTCTCAGCTAAGGGGTCCCTGCTTCACCTGTCTAGATTTCCATGTGTACACTGAGAGTTACAGAGCTGTAAGGGTCCATTTGGTTCATATTCATAGCAGATCATAGTATTCTGCTGCTAGTTTGCTTTTCTTTTATGTTGATCTGAACAGGTATAACACCAATTTTATTTCCTAAAAAATAGCAGATCTACAAGCTCATAGCGCGCGTGCGAGTGGCGCTCTACGAGCTTGTAAAATCGTGGTGCAAATCTTTGAATATATATTCTTTCACAGAGAATGTTTTTAACTCGGGTCTAAATGGGTTAAGGTTAATGACATCTGTGTCAGTCAGAAATGGGATGCTGGTTGTCATTCAAACTGTTTGCTCAGCACCAAACATGGTTGCTGAGTTAATGGTCATGGTTTCTGTAGTCCTCTAACGCAGTGGTTCTCGACCTTTTCAGGCTGTGACCCCCCCCCCCCCCCCCCCCCGCAAAATAACTGGAGTGTGGACCCCCCATTTGTTTTTTTGTTTTTTTACTTTTTTATGTTGCTTATTATTTCATTGGATTATATAAATAGGCATTATTTAATTGGTGCTTCTTTCTGGATGTTACAGTTTTACAATTTTAGCTGAGCTGCAGCTGCTGACCCCTGAACCTGAGACCCTGGAACAGACCTGTGAGGCCAACCGAGGTAATTAAAAGAGTACAGGTTGTCCTGTCACCAATATACTGTTGAAAGCCTGTGTAAAAAAAAGCTATATACTGTATGTAAAGTAAAGGGGTTAGGGGTAACCGGAGGTGTCTCCCTCAGTTACATAAAGTGATGTAGTTGATTGTGAATTAACTTAACTCTCTCTCTCTCTCTCTCTCTCTCTGTTTCAGTCGGTGGACGGAGACGCCCCACTCTCTCTCTCTCTCTCTTTCGTTGGTGGCTAAAAGACGCCCCACGCTCTGTCTTTCTCTCTCTCTGTCAGTTGGTGGACAAAGACGCCCCACTGTCTCGCTCTCTCTCTCTCTCTGTCTCTATCAGGAGCTTAAGACGCCCCAAAACGGCCATGAGCAGGTCTGGGACCGTGTCCAAGGCAGCAGCACGGCGACACCGCAGAGGATCGGTGAAGCTGCCGCAGAAGTTGTGCGACGCGCCGGGCTGCCTACGTTCGGAATCGTCTCTGTCCTGTGTCCACATACTCCTGCTGCTCCGCTTCGAAATCATTGAGGTAAGGAATTAAAATCAAACTATTACCCGAAACTTTTATCAAAGTTAGTAGTTTATGAGGATTATTCAATTGTTGTTTTCCTGAAATGGATAACGTAGAGATAATGTGGCCACGCAGCTCCTCCTGCAGCCCTCTTAGCATTGGGGCTATATATGGACCAGAGCTAGCAAGGCTACCCATTCCTCATGTATTTTCCCGATCATTCTTGATGCTAATTGTAATTTCGACCGTTTGAAAAATAATTGCATCTCATATTTTTTGGTAAATTAATGTGAATTAATATGGCGTGTAAACGGGAGGTCCATGACATGACGAGGTCTGAGAACCACTAGCCATGGTTCACATGACGCCCGTGTTTCATTGCTAGAGAACCACGTGCGTGCCTTAAATTCATTGTATTAAGTTATTCAAATGATTTACCTAGTCGTTCTCAACATTTATATTTTACAACTTTTAAGTGAGAGTGGCCTACACGAATGGAACCAAAGCAAATGGACAAATACTAAAACTCCAGCCAGCGTGCCGGCGTGGCAATTGGCTTAATTTTGCCAATCAATGTGCTTATAATTTCTTCAAAATCGTGCCTCTAACAAGCTTTTAAATAACCAGATGGGCCTTCCGTTCCAGAGATTTGCTAAAATGCCTCTTCAGCCATGAAAATAACCTTATTTTATTGTTTTGGGCAGGTTTTGAGAACTATTTTATACAGGGTGGCAGGGCCCTAGCTCTGGTATAATATAGCAGGGCCCATGCAATCAGAAATGATCATTGTAATGCAAATGAAAGATGTACTGTAGCGCTTTCTTCAAATTATCCTTTATAGCTTAATTCCATGTTGTACATGCCATGCCAACAATTCCAAACATCATCATTGTTGGATTATTGATTATTAGAGATTATTATTATTGCAATTTTTATTTTGGTGCAAAATGTGTTCTGGAATCTTAATAAACCAGCTGATTTTATGTTATCTTTCTTTACCCAACAGTCTCATTTCCATCGGTCCTGTCCTGTCCTGCGCTCCCTGCGGCTCCATTAGAATTTGAGTGGAAGGTGCGTGTCACGTGTACTTGTCAATGTTCTTGTTTTATTTAGTGGGATGTAGCTATTGTAATGTGTAATTGTAACAAATGTGAAACAATATATTTGTGTGCAAAATGTGTTTGGAATCTTAACACATTACAGGCAGGAACCACTTTTTGTGACTCTACCCTTCTGGACGGGAACCCCTTTTGGGATTAAGTACATGCAGTATTCAAAAATTACAAAATATCGATGCTGCTATAAATATTTCAGAAGTTTTCTGAAATATTTATAGCAGCATCGAAAAAGTTCAGGATTTAGAAGGCATTTTTAGAATCTGTCTCAGTCCAAAATGGGAACCAGCTGATTTTATGTTCTTTCTTTACCCAACAGTAACATTCCCATCAGTCTGTTTCCTGCTCCCTGCGGCTCCATTCAGTCCATTTCCTGCTTCTGACAGCTCCTTCCTGCTCCTGGCGGCTGTTTCCTGCTCCCTGTGGCTCCATTTGGTCTGTTTCCTGCTCCCTGTGGCTCTGTTTAATCTGTTTCCTGCTCCGTTTGGTCTGTTTCCTGCTCCTGGTGGCTCCTTTCCACTCTTCTAAGGTGAGTGAACTATTGCCACACGTGCCGTTTTGAGCTGTGTGGGGGTGTTGCAACTAAAATGAATATCAAATATCTAAATACTGAATCAAGCAACTGTAAAACTCACTGGGGTGTTCATATAAGCCTGAGTAGACGTATCATCTACTCAATGACCATTAAAAAAAGGAAATATCCCTTTAACTTTAAAGACTAATTCATTTAGACAGGTTAATATACACGTGCTATGTGGTACATTTTCAACTTTTACACATGTAATGTATTGTAGAAATAATTTTAATCCATTCAGGGCGGGAACCCCTAAGCATTGTTATATTGTTGAAAAATAGCAGATCTACAAGCTCATAGCACGGCACGGAGTGCTGCGCTAGAGGTTGTAGAAAAATCAGACCAGTCTGAAGCGAGTGGTGCAACAGCACCCCTTACTGGTACTCTAGACAGACATAGTAACCTAGTCACATAGTCACACCAGGACAAAGCTGTTCCTTGGAGTGGTTGCACCACTCAAAAAAAATCATGAAAATGTGGTGCAATCTTAACATTAATTCACAGCGAACATTTTAAACTAATCTTTGCTTCTGGGGTGGTCCCTGGAACAACATATTTTCAGATGGGGGTCCACGGCCAAATACAGATAATTCTGTGGTCCTTGACATAAAAAAAGGTTGAGCACTACTGATACCTATGTGACTTATGTCCCTGTGTCCCGATGCCGTCCGGTGCTGTTGCACCACTCACTTCACTCACTTCACTCACTCACTCACTTCACCTCACTTGGTCTGATTCTCAGAACTTTTAGGATTTAGAAGAGTTTTTATTTGTTCGATCAAAATGGGTTAATTTGGGTTTCACAATAGGTTTGGCTGTTGGTGGTGGATTATTTTGTAGTTATTGGATGTTGTTTAGTCTTGTTTGGGTTTGGTTACAGATGGCTTACTTAAGAATGTGGCGAAAGAGGAAAGCAGACATCAATAAGCTCATCCTGTCTGTTAGCGACGATGATGTTGATCCAGTGGCGACCAGTATCGGCCCAGTGGCGACCAGTAGCGGCCCAGTGGCGACCAGTAGCGGCTCAGTGGTGTCAAATGATGACGTTGACCACCCAGAGATGATCCATTCCGATGGTGGTGACAGTTCCGACTCGGAGTTCGACTTTGACACAGACATTGAAATGTCTGACTCTGATGCTGAAACATTGAACAGTGAACCAGATGTAGAAATGCCTAGCCTGGGAGATGATTTGAGAGACTGGTATACTAAACATCACATCACTCAAAGGGCGTTAAATGACTTGTTGCACATTCTTGCAAATCATGGACATGTACTCCCAAAATATGCTCGTACTTTAGTAAAGACTCCTCAAGCCATTGACAGTGAGTCAAAATGCAGTGGAAAGTATGTGTACTATGGGTTGGAGAGGGGCATTTCCCGTGTACTCAGCCAAAATACTGCTTTTAGACGAGAACATGACACTGTTAGCTTAGATGTAAATGTAGATGGGCTACCCATCTTTAAAAGTAGAAACATCCAATTCTGGCCAATACTAGTGACATTCAACAATTTCCAACCCTTTGTTGTGGCATTATATTGTGGAGATAGTAAACCACAGCCCCTTGAAGATTACCTCAAGGACTTTTTGGAGGAGTTTGTGCATCTAAAACAGAATGGCCTTGTATATCAAGAGAAACAATATGCTGTAAATATCCAAACCTTAGTATGTGATGCTCCAGCAAGAGCATTTTTAAAACGCATAAAAGGTCATACTGGATACCACAGTTGTGAGAGGTGTATATCAAGAGGCCAATATGTTGAGAGGAGAGTAGTATTCAATCAACTGACATCCACATTGCGCACAGATGTTGCTTTTAGTAATTTAGAGTATTCCAACCATCAAATGGAGACCAGTCCTTTAATCACTGCTGGCATTCCCTGTGTTAGTGCCTTTGTGTTAGATTACATGCATATGATTTGTTTGGGTGTTGTGAAGCGCATCTTGGTGTATCTGACCAGAGGCCCAAAAGTATGTAAGCTGTCTGTGAGACAGAAGTCCGAAATCTCACAAAAACTTAACATGCTTAGAGGCCAGATGCCCAGTGAGTTTGTGCGACAGCCCCGTGGTCTTGAGGAGTTGGACAGGTGGAAAGCCACTGAGTTCCGTCAATTTCTTCTGTATACAGGACCCTTAGTACTTAAAAATATTGTGTCCTCACAGCTGTATGATCATTTCCTGACACTGACTGTGGCAGTTTCCATCATGCTTGACTCGGATGACCAAAGAAGAGCTGCCTATCTGGACTATGCCTCTGAACTTATGAGGCACTTTGTTTCTAGTTGCCCTGTACTGTATGGCAAAACATTCAATGTGTACAATGTCCATGGACTGTTGCATATTCACGAAGATGTCTCTCATTTCAATTGTTCTTTGAATGACATTAGTTGCTTTCCCTTTGAGAACTACTTGCAGCACTTAAAGCGACTAGTAAGGACTGGACGAAACCCATTAGCACAGGTGTCAAAACGTATGTTTGAATTTGAGCATGCACAGAGAAATGCAAAGGTAGATGTAAGGCCAAAAATGTATATTTCTACACGTCGGAGGGACAGTTGCTTCCTGATAGAAGATGGGTTTGCCTTTGTTAAAGAGAGGAGAGGAGATGGGACAGTAGTTTGTCAGGTGGTAAAGCAGAGCCACACTATCGACTTATTTGACAAACCATGCAAGTCAAAACTCTTGAACATAGCATATATAAAGAATAGTGTTGTATTCAAAAGAAGAGAAGTTGATGAAAGAGACCTTATTCGCAAGGTGGCCTGCCTTGATTCCAACAATGGTTCCGTCCTGATTCCTCTGAGACATGGCATCGAACATTGAAGTTACAGGTTGGCATTCATTTGTCTTGCTTGAATGTATGTATTTTCTTCATACATCTAAATGTTTCAATAACTGCCACAGGAAAAAGCTTGGTTTTATAGTCGTGCCCCCCCCCCCCCCCCTCCCATTTATTTATTTTTTTTGCTTGCAGATCATGCGCCAATACGCCAAGGCAGTTTGGATGGAAGGTCGTATTGAAATGGAGGGGACCATCCCTGAAATATGGATCAATATGATTGAGAAAACGATAAGGTGGCCAAAGATAAAAGTCAAATTTTGTTATCTCAATCATATTGTGCCTAAAGAAGACTGGGAAACATTTCAACTAAAGAAAGTAAAATTTACATCAGGTAACCTTGTACTTTTCATACAATGGTATTGGAGTAGTCATATATCAAATGTGTCTTGTAAGAACTGGAATTGTCTATTTTCAGAAAGTGCCGAAGAATGTGAAAGGTATTTGGAGACCAGCCATGCAGAGGAAACCAGCCATGCAGAGGAGGAAGAAGTTGAACATAAGAGGAAGAAAAAGACCAAATCGTATGAGGGATTTGTTCAAGGTACGTTCTTTTCATTTAAATCATAAATAACTACAGTATTCTTAATAATGTTAAATGTGTATATTCAGTGATTTCACTTTTTTTTTTTTTTAATAATCATCATATCCTAATATTCTGGGCGTTAACCCCTTGGTGTTTTAAGGATTATGTTATACTTTACTGTAGCTATTGAACAATAGCCGATCTACAAGCTCATAGCGCGTCACTGAGTGATTGATATATATATATATCCTGGTTCCTCTAAATGGGTTAAAACTGAAATACTATTTATTTATAGGATCTGACCTGTCGGACTCTGATGCGACTCAGGTGGAAAGTGAAGAGAGACATGATCAAGGTAATAATTATTTTGGCATTCATTCCGTTGATGGATAATTAAGTAGTTATCTTATGCTCAGTAACAATTGGTGATCGTCTTGTCATTCTGTATTTAGACTCGGAAATCCCCCCCTTTCCCATCCCACCAATTATGTCAAGCACTCCAACGGTGGCTTCAAAGGATGGTGAGTTGTTACTGAGATTAACATTAACCCTACCTGTTACACCAGAGCGCCCAAACATAATTATGCCCAGTCTGATTTCTGCATACTTACAGTTTAAATAAATACATCAAATTCTTAGCTGTTGGATATTTATTGATGTCTTGAATTACTCTTCAAAACCTGGGCTCATCATTCAGGACAAGCACTGTATTGATCATGACAGGGTTAGATGCCAGATAGTCTTAATTTCTATAACTGCTTTTGTCCCCACATGTACGTCGTAAACGAGCAAACCGGCGAACCAATCGCAGGCATTCTGATTGGCCTGTATGAGATTAAGCATGATGTATGATCGTAATAGTGCCCCTCACTTAACACATGGGTATGATTTTTAATTTTTGCTCAGGTCCACCAAGGTGTCATGGACGGGGCAGGTCAACCAATCGTAAGTATTGTCATTCCCTGAATAGCAATAGGCATGCTTGTCACTAGCACCACAAGTATGACTGACTGTCTCTTGTTTGGATTGATCAGGTTCTCCCAGGATTGGCGGGGACAGAGGAAGTGAAAGGGACAGGGCAACTATTCGTAAGTATTGTCATTCACTGAAGCAATAAGCATTCATGTCACTAGCACAAAAGTATGACTGACTGTCTCTTGTTTGGATTGATCAGGTTCTCCCAGGATTGGCGGGGACAGAGGAAGTGAAAGGGACAGGTCAACTAATCGTAAGTATTGTCATTCACTGAAGCAATAAGCATTCATGTCACTAGCACAAAAGTATTACTGACTGTCTCTTGTTTGGATTGATCAGGTTCTCCCAGGATTGGTGGGGACAGAGGAAGTGAAAGGGACAGGTCAACTAGCCGTAAGTATTGTCATTCACTGAATAGTAAATCAGAATTTATATCAAAAGCAGCATATGGATATATATATATATATTTTTTAAAATCTTTTCAGGATCTTCAAGGTCCAATAGCCGTAACAAGTCGACTAGCCGGAGCAGGTCAACTAGTCGTAAGTATTTCCATTCATTGCATATTTACAATTTGGCCATTTAGAAGATGCTCTAATCCAGAGCGATTTACATGAAATAATCATGCAGATCACAGGGCCCTACTAATGACTATCGTTTTCTGGTGTTGATTACTCAGACAGATTCCGTTCCACAGCAGCGGAGAGCAGGCCCATTAGTATTTATTCATTCATGCATTTTCACTGAATGATGCACATTCATAGGCCTACATGTTAATTCAATATCATTAACTTTATTTTTGCTTAGATATTGGATCACAGTCAGCACGTCCACAAATTCCCAAATTCCCAATGCTCCCAGAGAGTAAGTATAAGAATATTTCCGTGTCACACATTACTTATGTTTGATTACTATGCATTCTCCTTGCAACTGGCTTTATTACTCTAATCATCTTCACACACACACACACACACACACACACACACACACACTGTGCTACTGTCCCACGTGGCATTTGACATGGGGATGTGATAGCATCTATGATAATCTTAACTTTATTCTTTAAATATCACAGGCTTTAGGTTCATTCCTTTTTTGTATAAAGTGTTTAACTGAATCTTCTCAGGTTCTTCTGGGAGTTTCTCCAGTCAGAAATGCGTTGCTCTTCTGAGAGACTTGCACTTATATTTTTCTATTTTTATTTCCAGAGTACCAGAAGGTGGTCCTTGCAAAACTTGTGACGATCCAGGACTCCATAGACAGACTGCAGAGAAATGAGCCATCACACTCTGCAAGCAACATCCACAGACTGGAGTCCTTGGATGAGTTCCAACAAAAAGAGGATGCCTTGAGTGACCCAAACACTTTTGATACATTGGTAAAAACAAAATTCGGTCACTAATGAAGTCCAACCGAGCCAACTGCATTGACCACAAAGCTACTAGCAGGCTGCTGTGTAATGCTCAGCTTAACTGTTAAATCAGAGATTGATATCAGAAGTTGATATTAGAAATCTTAAAGCCTATGTTAATCCGTAGTAGGATAGATAAACACAGCTCTATATGCTATGTTACATTTTAGAGCTATAGATTTGGTGTCATATCTCTTGTCTGACAGTGTGAGCGGAGCCCTACAGTTTGGCAGTACAGCCTTAACAGACAGAACACACGTTCTGTTTCGAATGTGTGAGGCCTGAGACAAACGAGACGCTTATTGAAACATAAACAAATCAGTGTCATAATGGTTACATTTTCCATATTTCTCTAACTAGATCCCTACTTGTGCTCACAGCTCATGCCTGTAGTGGTAATACAAGAAAATGCTTTTATTTTTAGGTTTCTCAACTGTCCAAAGTAGGTGGTAAGGATGTCAAGGACCGCACGTACAAAGCCATGGACAGGTAAAGTAATTATTTACTTGTAATTATATTAAAATAAAATGTTTAAAGATCTTTTAAGGCATTTAGATTTGGTTCTCTTACAAATTTTTGTTTAGTTCTCCATGTGACTTGAAATAAACTCCCAGTATATGCATGGATGGCAAAAATGATTATTTCTGATGATGATTTGATTTCTCTTGGATTAGGCTCTTCACCAACCACCTGATGTCCAAATTCAATTTGAAGGGGAAGGGGAAGCAGAATAAAATCGCCATCGAGGGGACCAAGATATTTTCAGCAATTCTAGGTAATCCACTTTATTTATAAAGTGCTGTACACAAAATATACTAAAATTCCAAGGGCGAAAACGCATAATAACAGGGCAACATAAAAGTCAGTGCAGTGGAAACGGCAACTCTTAATCTGCATGTTCGAACGCCAGGGAGTAAAAGTGAGTTTTCAGATGTGATTTAAAGACGGGCAAGGTTTGAGAAGCTCTAACATTAGGTGGAAGTTTATTCCACAGTGTGGGTGATATCAGCTTTGATTTAGGGATCTTGAGAAATTACTTATATCAGTCGACCTCAGGGCCCTTGTCGATTCTTTGTGTGCTACAAGTTCCAATATGTAGGCTGGTGCCAACTCATTTGCAGACTTAAAAACAAGCATTACAATCTTGAACTGGATCCTGTAGCGCACAGGGAGCCAGTGTAGGGAGCTGAGACTCAGGGAGATGTGGCCATACTTCTGTGCCCCTGAGAGATGAGCGGCTGGTGCAACCACTCCTACAACCAGGCAGCAATGTCCGTGTACCTGTATCATGTTGTCATGAGCACGAGTATGTGACTTAATAATACCAGTAGGGGGCGCCAGAAACGGAGGGGTATTGCTGTGCTGAGAGAGAGAGAGAGAGGGGGGGGGGGGGGGGGGGGGGGGGGGGGATTGCACCACTCAGTTCACACAGGTGTGATTTTTGACTAACTAATCGGTTCAGGCAGGCTTTGGTAACGCCAAAGTAAATTGCAATATAGTAGTCAATTTGAAATGAATGTTGATTAGTATTATACTTGATGCAATGTAACTTGATTTATATCTAACTGTAGATGTCAGTGGCAACTGCATTCATTTTTTTACATGTTTTCTTTGTTTTGTTTTTGTAGCGGCAGTCGTCAACTCTGAGCCTACCGCCAAGGAGAGCGATATCCGGCTGGCGGCAGGAGACTACCTGAAACATGCCCCTGGAAGAGTGGGGGGGGGCGGGTACAAAGCAGCGGAAATTGTTTAATTAATGCCCGTTGGAATTTACTTTGGAATACAAATTTGCATTGTCACTTGCCCAAATATATTTCTCAGTAAAACGTTTGAAATTTGAATTATTGTCTTGCCTAATGTCTTATGTTTTTGGTTTTTTTACATTCCATCTCTGTAGACATAGCCAGAACGTCTTTAGTACGTTTTATAATGTCGTCTATTTAACGTCTTGAAAAGACGTCTAGAAACTGTTCTTTCTGGCTCTTCTGGGTACGTCTTCTGAACGTTGGGTAATCACGTCTATATGACGTTTTATAATGACGTCTATATAAGGTCCGGAAAAGACGTCTTAAAAACTTTCATTCTGGCTCTTCTGGGTACGTCTTCTGAACGTTGGGGAATCACGTCTATATGACGTTATATAATGGCGTCTATATAACGTCCGGAAAAGACGTCTTAAAAACTTTCATTCTGGCTCTTCTGGGTACGTCTTCTGAACGTTGGGTAATCACGTCTGTATGACGTTTTATAATGACGTCTATATAAGGTCCGGAAAAGACGTCTTAAAAACTTTCATTCTGGCTCTTCTGGGTACGTCTTCTGAACGTTGGGGAATCACGTCTATATGACGTCATAAAGACTACTTTTTGCTCACTGGGTAAATTCATTTCTCCTATATGCCACCATAATGTGGAACGCCCTACCAACAGTTCTCTCCTATACTCCACCATAATGTGGAACGCCCTACCAACAGTTCTCTCCTATACTCCACCATAATGTGGAACGCCCTACCAACAGTTCTCTCCTATACTCCACCATAATGTGGAACGCCCTACCAACAGTTCTCTCCTATACGCCACCATAATGTGGAACGCCCTACCAACAGTTCTCTCCTATACTCCACCATAATGTGGAACGCCCTACCAACAGTTCTCTCCTATACGCCACCATAATGTGGAATGCCCAACATGTTCTCAACCCAACTCGTCTTTTTATGAAGGGCTGTCAGGGTACCTGACCCGTCAAATGTATGACGTCTACGGTAGGCTAAAGGTGACGAGTTGGTGCCTGGGGGTAAATGTGTCAAGTCACGTGACCACTGGCTTTCTTGCGGTGCCTACGAATATATAATATAATATAGCTACTTTCTAATAGTTCCTGCGTTATAAATCCCGTTTTGATTATTTCCTTAGTGAGAATTAATTTGATGCCTTCCATCTACTTTCTGGAAATGCATAATGAACGGCGCTGATTTACGTCGTTGTCTGTATGCAAGCTTTTTTTTTTTTCTGCTCTCGTTGCAAAGGATCTTTTAGTCTAGTGGAACAATTATTTAAAGTGAATTACGCCTTTTCATAGTGTAGCGGTCCGGGCTGTTGCCTCTCAATTTATTGCTGTATCTCGCAGGTGGTTCATATCCCGCTCATGGCAAACTTTTATTTTAAATATAAAATTAAGTATATGTATCTTTGATGTAAATATGTATTTATTTATTCATTCATGTATTATTTTGTGGCGGCCAAAATGACAAGAGCACCGTATTGAATTAATAGATATTTAATTATTTTATATTATGTAATGTTGCTGGGCCACGTCTGTCACGTGACTTCCCCTGACTTCCCTCTGTGAATCAAAATGAAATGATCCAAGCTGATATCGTTTAGTTCCTCCATATTTGGCCCTTACTACATAAACGTTCATCTTCATGCTTGCTTATACCGCAAGGCCATAGATGTTACAATATTTGACGGACCCACGGAAGTACCCGTTCCTTCCGTATTGTTTAATAAAAAGCATTTTAATCGTATCGACCGCCATTTTCTAAACGAACGTTCACTGTATCAGCGTGCAGTACACCTCATAACCGATAGGGTCATAGTTGACAGAAATATAAAAAAATGGCCATCGATCGGATTAAAATGCTTTTTTATTGAACAATAAGGAAGATACGGTTAATTCTGCGGGCCCGTAAAGCATTGTAACATCCATGGGGTAAGCACTAGGTATACCTAATTCGAAATAACAGACCTACAAGCTCGTAGTGCCGCGCTACGAGCTTGTACGTCTGCTCTCCTCTCCTCTCCTCTCCTCCAGAAACTGTGAAGACACAAAACAGACCTTTAAAACATGTTTTTTAATGTTATTGTGGTGTACTATGAATCATATAGCATATTCATAACTACTTGGTCAGTCATAATTGTACATATAACTTCTTAACTTGCAAGCCATTTCTCCCTGCATCTCGCAAAGTGCCTTAAACTGTAATCTATTTGCATATCAATTGTACAGTAATGTATTCCTTCCTCTCTCTCTCTCTCTCTCTCTCTCTCTCTCTCTCTCTCACACACACCCACACACTGTCACACACACACGCACACGCACGCACACGCTCACACACGCATCACGCTGCTCCGTCTCTGCGTGTATTAAAAGACGTGATGTTTTTTTTAACAACATATTATATAATCACATGTTTACGTTAGTCTAAATGTATATTAAAACTTAATGAAACTGCTATAAATCGCAATTGTTATGCGAGCGTCGCCATTATGGCTTTCCACAGACCAATCAGAGCGAGGCTGCGACGGAGGGCGGGGCTTCATGGCGGAAATGGAATCGCTCGGACACAACTTAGGGGCTCAGTAGTAGGCACTAGGCAACACTTTGTTTGGCGTAACAACACAACAACAACAGCGTGGACAACTTGAACTGGGACAACTGCACTGAACTGGATTTTAACATCGCTACATCTTTTAAGGTAAGTGATTGTAAGCATTTTCAGCTAAAGCAAACTCAAAATGTCCTAGTATCTTGACCTATCTTCACTTATTCACAAATAAACCAAACGACGTAACTACTCGACACAAAGCCTGCTAGACCTTGGTAAAAGTCTATTCTCGAAGCTGGGAAGCATCTCAGGTCCCCAGCTTCTCTCTAAAATGCACTTTGTGCAATTTTAATAACGCAATGTACCCTGAATTTACCGGGCAGTCATTTATTTAATGATTAAAATAGTGCATTTTAGAGAAGCTGGGGACCTGAGACGCTTCCCAGCTTCCAAATTCCATTTGTATTTTAAATGATATAGAGCATGTCTACCTGCAGAGCCTTTGTGATCTACCTTTTGGGTACCCCTGCCTTATTAAATCAATATCCACACTGATTACCATAAAGTGATAACAACTCCCAAACTTTGTAGCCCATGCACCTCCTTCGACATTGTGAGCTTGTCCTATAGAATGTCTTCAATGCAACACATTGTGAGCTTGTCGATTTTCAGTGAAGAGGTTTAATGTAGAGTGAAAACAGAAAAGTCACTAGTATAGAGTCTATATAGACAGTACAAAGACAGTCTCAACAAAGTGGTTAAAAGGCAAAATACACCATTACAACAAACGGTATTCTAAATAGTTGAGTGGGTTCAGTGAAATCTGTGTTGGGTAATGACCATAACAAAGAATACAATACAGACACTGGCTGCTGGGTTTGTGTTGCCATCCAGCTGAGAGGCAGGAACATTCACAGTCTCACTGACACCTTGGTCAGAACAAAAGCCATTGATGTGCAAAATGGTTGATTACTGATTAGACACTAGACAGGCCTTAAACCATACCTAGTTAGAGCAATATACAGTTGAACAGAAATGGGGTACTAAATGAAACAATTTCAGTACAGGTAAAAGTTGAACAATAGTCGCGCTATAGTTGAAATAGGTCAATAATATAAATTATGCTATTTTTGTGGATTCATTTATGTTTAATGCGTGACCCCCACCAAATGTTCGGAACTACTTGATATTCACCAAAACCATTCCCACTATACTATGGGACTCAGGGAGTGAATTAATACCACCATTGCAACAACTATATTAATGGCAGCTTTAGGTCCAAAAACTAACAAACTAACCCTTTAATTCTCAAAATAACTTAGTATATTTACATTTTCGCAAGAAAGTTAATTCTACATATATTTTTCTAACCTGATTGTTTCTAGTATGGATGCAGACGATTTGGCGATCCTGAATGAGGTGGATGAGCTTATCTCAGAGGAACCATCGACAGTGAGGTCGGTAGAGAGACGAGAATGAACATTATAGTCAAGAGGCTAATCTGCAAGCTAATTAACCATGTATTTTTCCAACCTGTTTGTTTTTAGTTTGAATGCCGATGATTTGGCCATCCTAGGTGATGCGGACCAGCTTCTGAGAGAGCAAGATCCTCCACCAGCAACAGCAAAGCCCCGTCCTGCACGACCACTGAAAGTGAGGTGGACAACGAGAGATGATGATGGACATGTTCTAGCCAAGAGGCCAGCAGTTAGCCGGGGACAATCTGGACAGGGTTAGTATTAAGTTGGCAGCCAATATGTGCATCACTATGAATTTACTAAATCCAAATATTAAATTGATTAGTTTGACTTGGTTGTTTTTTTTTTTCTTTAAATAAGGGTAGGATTACTTACATTGGAGGAGGAATTAGGGGTTAATAAGGGGTTTTCAGGTATCACTTGAAAATAAGGTCTTGACTAAAACCTCAGTGTGATTTTGTGAGCTTGTGGATCTGCATAGGTCCCAAAAAATACAAATGGGAAAATAAAAAAAAATGTTCTATATTAAAGCATATTCAAGTTTTTGTATGTCTGATCCCGAACACCTACAAATTGTGTACAGCAATTTTCAAAACAAATGTGGTTATAAAGTAAAAATAGTGTTCACATATCTGTCTTTTCTTCATTACAGATAAGCCATGCCATTCCAGGTCTGCTCACCCTAGTACAGAGGCACGCTTTGATCCAGAGACTGCTTCAGAGACAGTCCCTGATGGTAGGTCATTCAATGTGTATAATGCAGTTTATTGTATCTGCAAAATGGCCCCCTAGTCTTGTGTTTTTACCTGTGGCATGGCCGATTGCCAAGCATCATTCACAATGTTATCTAACACTTTAGCAATATAATGATCTAAAAAAAACAAAGTTATTTTGTATAAAAATTTCAAATGGTAGGCAAAATAATATTTGGCCTAATATGTAGTACCGGTACTAGTCCATGTCTTTGTTTTGCAATTCCTATAGAATGTCTTCTGCAAGATCTGCTTCAGTACCAGAGTAGCTCTGATGACGAGCCAGAAGATGTACCCCAAAGAGCTCCACTGGCTTCGGAGGATTGGAGCACCCGCAACGCACTTTTCTTCGAAAGGTGGAGAGCATTGAGACCATCCCTGATTAACAGCATCTTGGCACAGGAGAATGTAGCAACAGCCGCAACACGCATCTGCAGCCAGTGTCGGAACAACATGGCAGCTGTCCGGTGTAGAGACTGCCTCCTGTGCCCGTTCCTCTGTGCTGAATGCGACATCAGCAGGCACAACAAGGCGCTCGTTCTACACAACCGGGATGGCATGACTGATGGTTTCTTCCGGCCATTAGCTCCAACCAGTTGTGTTGTTGGAATGGGTATTCGACACTGTGGTAAGTTACATTAGCAGACACTATTATCCAAAGTAACTTAGAAGTACACAATCAGAATACTGACTGACTGACGGGAAACGCTCAATTTCATACTAAATGTGACCTGTGGTCCCAATAATGTTGCAGTTTGAAGAACAGCCCGTTAATGAGTGACTTTAAAAAGTTTAGTTCATTGACATAACTAAGATAACTTAGTGAAGGAACGTTAGACTGCTTTATGTGATTTTACTAATGATTAATTAACATAACTCTCTTTTAGTGCGATTCTTGCCCATTGAGATGCCTGTCCAAGCCTGTGGTTGTCCACCGGAGATGCTGAAGGTCAGCAAAGGGAAGGACGTTGCTTTGGTCACAATTAATGGTAATTACATATAGGATTTCCTCTGCTCTGTTTGAAAAATATGTTTCCCTATTGTATAGCTCTGTCAAGAAATAGGGAGGGGGGGTAACATTTATTTATCTCTTGACTTATTCATTGCCCTTCCTAGACTTCCTAAGTTCCTACCAAGTCAGCCCTGTGATTTCTATGGCAGTGGGAACATTACAGTGAATGTATGTTATTTGTAGGTCGGTATGATCTCAGCATGCCACATCTGACCTGCGAGGGATGCCAGACTACGTGGGATGCAGGAGTGAATGACCTTGTGCAAAATGGCTACTGGCCAGCCACCGTCAACTTCTCAACCGTCTATGAAACAGACTTGTTTTACACCTTTGAGGAGATGAAGATGGCATCACCAGGGCTGTCACTTCAAGCTTTTCTACAGGGGCTTGAGAGAAGGACTCTTCGCTTTGGCCGTGTAAGTATACTAATTTCTTCAAGCATTGTAAAATGATTAGTGTTTGGATATGAACATTTCTGTTAAACCATTAAGACCTGATTTCAGATTCTACAAAATGTCTTGTAAATCCAGTTTTCTGAAAACATAACATCTCAAACTATTTCTTGTCAAGGACCCCCAAAAATGTCTTTATCTGGCCGCCGACCCCCATCTGAAAATATGTTGTTCCAGGGACCCCAAGAAGCAAATATTTGAGTTAAAAATCACACGTGAAGTGTGGGGGGGGGGGGGCTTTAACCCATTGACGCCTGGTGCAACGTATACGTTGTTCTACCCTTGATGCCGGCGCGCTCTCTGTGTCTCATCAGCTATTGCTATACATGTAGCAACATAACTATTTAAAAAAAAATCATCCGAATTTGAAGGTTTTCAGAAACCTTAGGTCAGGCCCTAGAAGGCGTTCCTAGATTCGGCCTCAGGCATCAATGGGTTAACAACCCTTATCATCTTACATCATCGCGATAACATAACATGATATGCCGATTTGCTCAGTGATAGACAAAACATTAAACTCTGTCCATTGTCAATGGCGTTTTAATGTTTTTCTAGACTACCATTAAACCTCTGTATATAGGAGGGAAAAACGTTTGCTGTGAAATAATATATATTCAAAGAATTGCACACATTTTAACAATAAAAAAAATCAGACATAGCTCAGACATAGAGCGGCACTTGGTGCCGTGCTATGAGCTTGTACATCTGCTATTTTTCAATAGGTAAGGTATAAAATGATGGTTAAATTGGTTCAAAGCTAAGGTGACACAGATGGATCCTCAGGTCTTAATGGGTTAAAGTTAAACCGTTGTTTTTGCTGTTTTTCTAGGATGGGAAAATTTCACCCGACAGCTTTCAAAAAGTTTTTTTTGAATGGGCTCATATTCGGCATGAAATTGATTCCCTCTGCAAGGAGGAGCCATTTTGCTGTCCTGCATGCACACCAGCAATGCTTGCGGTCTCCGTTGATGGGAACCGCAAACATTATCGTTTTAACAGTACAGCAAGGTATTGTAATGTACACATACACACTGTTAATATCAAGGAATGGCAAATTAATCAGTTGTATATTTCACACAGTGTAACCCATATGTACTGTAGCTTGAGGAGCCCTCGTACAAGGTTTCTTCGACTATGCATGCACCTCTTGGTACCACAGCACCTCAAAGGCCCTTAAAACAAGACTCCAGACCTCCCAAAACAAACTGGTCAAGCTCCTACTTGGCCTCACCCCCGAACCCACCTCACCCCTGCCCACTATGACAGGCTGGGATGGCTTAGGGTCGACGACAGAGTAGAGTATCTTGCAATGGGTCTGGTCCACAAGATTCGATACACCACCAAGATACCCATGTACCTGTCTAAATACTTCCTTAATGTAAACGAAGTCCACACCCACAACAACAAACCATGTTCAACCCAGATTCGGCACAAACAAGGGACTAAATAATTTTCGTTCCTATGCCACCAAAATGTGGAACGCCCTACCAACAGTCATTAAGACATGTGAATCCCTTGACTCCTTCAAAACCGCTCTGAAAGGGCACCTGCAGACGGCTGCAATTCGAAACTGGCCCCTGTAAAATCTGAATCCCCCCCACCACCATGAATGTTTGAGAGATCCTACAGTCTTGCAATGCCTTCAACTTGGAGTTTATAACATCTTAAATTTATCTCCTTTTTTAGATCCAAAGATCATTCCATCTTTGAGGGGGCATTCATCGCCAATGATGAAGACGTGTCTAAATTTGTTGGTGATATCCACAGCAAAGTCAAACATGTAATTGCAGACTTTCTCTTCTATCTGATTATTAAGTCAATAATTGTCATGAAATTTAACCACTTAAATCCTGTTTCTTTATTGAGTGGAGGGCTCTCTATACCAGAGTGGCTTTAAAGTTTTCACTCTACATCCAATATATTCACTGAAAATAGACAATCGACGAGCTCTCTGTTTTTGTCACTGTAAAGTTGTTGGCTGAGCTTAACGGTCTTCTGCAAAACCTTTCCCAGAATACAGATCCTGGTGTTTAGGTGGTTAAGTAGTGCCATGTTTTTGTGACATTTACCTCAAAATATCTGATTGTTCACCGATGGTAAGATCTTTTATCTATTAATCTTTTTTACCATGTAGGTCCCTGGAGTGGAAGGGGTATTTGTGGTGGGGAGTGGTCGGCAGCCAGAGAAACATCTGCATTCTGCACGGTCCAGGAGTCGTGTCGACGAGGAGGGCCTAGAACTGGCTGTCTGCAGACATGGGGTATTGCTGGCTGCCTTGAACATGTTTAGGGGTGAAATATATGCATACCCCATGTTCTTACAGCACCAGATGGCATCCAAGTATGACATCAAATTCTTTTGTATGGACGTTGCCTGCAAGTACTGGCCGTACCTGCAAAAAGTGTGTGCCTGCTGTCCAGAGCTCCAGCCCCTTCAAAACATGCGGCCCTTCCTGTCGGTTCTCCATGCTAAGGCTCATGACTACAAATGTGAGGTTAGTATAAAACGATATGTGATTATAAGATGGTGGTCAATCCTATACATTATCTGACAATCCAGCAATGAGTAACTGATCTACTGCTGTCAAGGCAGTTAGCGTTTTCACCTTTGTTAAGCCTAGAACACACGGTTGATTTTCCCCCGGACAATTATATTATTGTAATTTTCATAATGTTGCTGATGTCTGAGGTGGGTATTTCAGTACCTTCATGATGCTCAGTGACATCATAGAAGGTAGGTTTGTTTCTCTGCCCACATCCCTGGTTTTTTCTACAGGCAGGTGTTTAGTGAATAGTGATAGAGTGGTAGAGAAAAATCCCACACACCCCCAATGTTTTTGTTTCAGTTTTTTGTGAAAAGTCATGATGAAATATTAAAGAAGAGTACCTCAAGTTGATATGTATTGCTGTACAGTAATGGTGTTCTAGGGTTAACTGCCTGTGCTAGTTGGCAGTCCATTTGGCTTTTTTCTTTATAATTAAATGGCACCATTGAGTCTTGGTAAAAGCATGTGCTTTTATGAATGCAATTGATATTCAGGTTTCGTATTATCTCTGTCCAGGTGAAATGGGGCGGGGGAAACCAGGACGGTGCTGGCTCAACACTTGGAGAAGAGGTCGAACAATGCAATGCATTTCTCTCCAGGATAGCCGTAACAACGAAGCATATGTCCAAAGAAGGTGCTGTATAATTGTACATTTTTATAGTGTAGTGAGAATAACATGATTGTAAGAATTGTTGTAGAACTCCTCTCTGTGTACTTGCAGGCCGCAATGACATGCTGACCCTTTTGGCCATGAGCTGGAACGATCACAAACGTGACAACATGGCCAAGTCACTCTCCCAAAGATACCACAAGGTAGAAACTGTTATTTCATGTATACAGGCGTGCATGCATGTGCACTTTGCATGATGTATAACCAACCAGTGGTCCTTGAGGGGGTTCCAGGTGGTCCCCAGCTAAATTGAGTGTAAAATGAAACCAACTGGACCCCATATGGGACCCCTTTTACAATTGAGTTCTTTTTTGTGTTAAACATCTGCATTTACGTTATCTTAACAACATTATCTCCTATAGTACCACATCAATATAGCATGGCATTGTGGACAAAATCTTATCGAACAATAACAAAATGTTCTTTAGTCTTGGGGCTGACAGACTAAATGTCATCAAATGGTGGTCCATGGCTCAAATACAGAATAAATAAAATTATTTTAAAACATAGAAATCATGACATGAATTTCTGTCTTTGTAATGGTTTTGTTTGTAATTTTAGACATCTAAGGTCTTAAAAACCAAGTTGGCAGTTCTGGAAAGCCTGAAGGCAGAACTTCAACTTCAAGACCACAATGTTGAAGAGTATGTGCAAGATGTAAAAGAATGGGCAGATGGTAAGAACATGATGAACATGGTCTGATATAAAAATCTGAATATTTATTAATTTTAAAAATTCACACTGTTATTCATTGTGTTTCAGGACAAACACAAGATCAAGGCACGCTGCAGGCTTTGTGTCGGAAGATTGAGGCCTTCACGAGCAGCATCAAAACCAGGAAGCAACGCATCTATAACAAAAATGGTAAGTTAACATTTTAGGCCTATTCTAACAGTCCCAGCCTCTCTGACTGTGTACAATGTGTTTGGGGCAGAGTTACAGCCTCTCTGTCTTATATTAGGCTTGGTTCACACAACATTCAGTTATGTCTGTGTCAGCCTTTTATGTAATGGTTTTCAATGGGAATGGAGTGGTTTACTGGCAAAATCGGCACAATGCCAGAAAACTGCTCGTAGGCATACGTAGGCATAGCCAAGCGTGTGAAACCAGCAATAATTTGTATTTCTTCTCAGACAGCAACAAAGGACGTCACAGAATCCGCCGGAAGTTACTGCAGGAGAAAGACGCTTTGAAGCTCATGGTGGAGGAGTACAACAGCCTGGTTCCTGAGCAAACCGTGTGCTTCGACACTATCTTGGACAGAGAGCATCCTTGGCCGTGGCAAATTTCACAAAGTGGTATGCATTTAGCCACTTAAACCCCAGTGTCTGTATACTTGGAAAACCATTGTGGAAAATGGCAGATTGACATGTCTGTCCCATTGTAAGGTTGTCCATTGGCTATTTTCAGACATTTAATGTAGAGTGGAAACAGCTGATAGTTACTAGTAGAGTCCTGAGGGACGCTCAACAATTAATTGTTCAGAGCACATTTCTCCATAGAGATACAAAACCAGAGGTCTAAATGGGTTAAGAGGTTAACGTCCTGTATGTATTCTTCCATGTAGTTGTTATTATGTATATGATTGAATACTGATACATGATTACATGAATGATATATGCATCTACAGTCTTTGTGCACTGTCTCAACCCTCCATATCTATGTATTACAGGGTCTGTTGATTTCAGCACCAAGAATAAGGTGTTCAATCAGTGCATGGCAGTTCGCAGGCTTCAGGAAGAGAAGTCTATCCTCGTGAGAGAGATGAGGCAGCACTGGGATGTTCTCAAGGCCAGAGCCAGTGTATTGTCAGAGCTTTCTCCCCATCAGAGTGAAGGTATATGTGGCAAAGTAAACGTGCACTTCTACTAATTGGTTTTTATGTCATGTTTCAAGAGATTATGATTATGGTGTGAAAGATGTGTTTCATCCCTATATAGTGAGTGACACATTGTTCCTTTGTTTAGGACATCTACCAGAGGATGCAAGGAGGGGTCTCGCGTGCCTCATCCGTAAAAAGGAGATGCATCTGAGACATCTGAAGAGGCGCGTGAGGAAGCTCTACATAGACGTCATGAACGCAACCGACGACAGTCTTGTTGAACCAGTAGACATTTTGGAAGAACTTGAGTGCGCCTACAGTTCAGAGTCCGCATCGTCTGACTCTGATGTTGAGTAGGACACCCAGCTACTGTCAGACTGTTGAGCGAGACAACGAACTGTGTGGGCTGGTCTCAGACCTACCGGTGGGATTATACCAGGGACAAATTACCTTTTGTATAGCTCTTCCTTGGACCTCTGGATTTTCTTTTGCTTTCCTCACGGAGCTACATTTTCAAGATTAAAAAAAAAAAAAGATCTACAAGCTCGTAGCCATGCTATGAGTTTGTAGATCTGCTACATTTCAATAGCTAAAGTATAACGATGCTTAAAACACCAAAAGGGGTTCCCGTCCTGAATGGGTTAAAGGAAATGAGGCAGGGCTAGTATTTTTTTATTATTTGTTTTCTTATTTGATCTCTATTTTGATCTACTACTAATCTTGAATGGAGAGTACTGAGAAATAAAGTGTGCAATGGCTTGTAATTTCTGATGCATTATTTATATATTTTTGCAAGATCACAGTAAAAACAAATTTAATTCAAGGATATTTTTGCACATACTGCCTTTATATTTGGTCTTACAATTTAATGTTTCCAACTCTGGCCAAGATATGAAGCCAAACAATTACCATGAAGATCACAAAAGGTATAAATGCATAATACTTTTACTAAAAGCTTATGTTAACTCAGTTGAGAGAAATGGTTGGATGACATCACCTTTCCTGTAGCCTACGATAAACAGCAAGGCTTTTGCACTCCTAAACGACAGGTGCGTAGGAGAGGGACAATGTCATGAAAAATAAATAACAGTAGCCTGCAATGAAACCCCTATGGGGACACATCATGGTCTGAAGATGGACATTCCACATTCCAGGAGGATGTGAACTGGGGTGGGGAGATGCAAAATGTCCCCAGGTGGTTCCACTCATCCTCAGCTATACCATTGTAGTCATAAGAGCAGGAGAACATGGTATTCCAGCTCATAGTGGTGGGAAGTAAGCAGAATTGAGGAACCGTTAGCCAGACACACTCAACATTGTAGGGGTACAAGCCTGGGAATTTGCGGCTAGATATATTGCCAGATGAAGACTAGAATTCCAACGCATTTTACACCTTTTTAAGATCGTTTAAAGATCTCTAGAAAATGCACACAGCATACCATGTATGTATTTGTTTGGTTCACATTCGCAAGAATTCGTTATCAACTTCAAGAGAGTATTATATGATAATGCACATGGCCTTCATAATTTATGGTTTCCTCTCTACATCATTTTCATAAAATATTCCTAAAAACATGATACTATCTTTGATGGTGCAATAAAAACTGACATTGAACAATGGAGGTCCATTGAATACAGTGCCTATAAGATGAAGTACTCCCATCAGCGACTATGTGTATGTACAGTGTCAGCCGGCCTTCAACTTACTATATCAGGGTAAGCATATACGGTACAGTGTATCAACCTGAACTATATGAATGAATATATGTACAGTATCAACAGGGCGATTATAATCAGGATTAAAGCTGATCATTATTATTACAGTAGATTTTCCTAAATCTAAGACTCAATCTGATGTAGCCTGGCTCCAGCCATGAATCGCTACCATTAAATAATATATGTCCTGGCCATGAAGTGAAACAAAATGAAAATTCAGACTGAGTGTCAGGCAAACTCAAATGTAGTTACAATTATTGAATTATAATTTTTGTGTGACTATTATCCAGATATAAACTTTACATTAGTTAGTTTTATAAATGTACATAAGTACAATAACACTGGTTATCAACCTGTGAATTAGGCCCCCCAGGTCAGGGGTACCCAAATTATTATGGGGAGGTTGCCTGATTATTTGCAACATTGTTTTCTCACTAAACAAACCAACATAGTCATTGTTGGCCAGTAATATTAGTATTATATCAATGTAATATACATTAAGTTTTCCAGTAATTTATTACAATCCAGATTATATTAACCTTGTTCACCAAAGACGGAGTGCCTTCGATTCCTTTTTTCTTTTCAAGACTACAAGTTCCTTCAAGCAGTACAACTTGAAGGAAAAACCTTTTTTATCTAGCAATGTGTTGAGAGCTTGTTGATCTGTTCTATTTGAGCATGCTATGTACTAAAGTAAGATGCAAATGTAATTTGCTTGTCTGCACCCAAAGGTCAGGGGAACAAGAGGGACAGTCAAAGGCATCAATGTCATCCAGGAATTTACTCTGAAACTCCTTAGTGATTGTGCTAACTTACACTGGTGCAATTCCCTGGCCCTGTGTTGCGCCCAACAACAGTCAGGGTACTGCTCGCTATAACATGTGGAGTTCTGTGCAACCGTGCCCACTGCCCAGGCCAATTTGACAAACAAGTCACACCAGACTCTTTCCTGATGTAAACCTGATCTGTGAAAAGAACAAGCTTAAGGTGCCAATGGTCTAGGTCTGCAAAATGTGGTGTTCTCTGGTGAACGCTGATGAGCTGCATGGTGCAGGGTGCAGGCTATGAGCACAGATCCTCATGGGTCCAGACCCTCATGCCACCTTCATGGAATCTTTTTCAGAAATATGCATAGCAAGCTGGAAGTCATTTTGTAGGGCTATGACAGGGCTAAACCACACAAAGGAGCAAACTGTAGGTCCGACAGTTAGGCTTATTGCAAACCAATGTTAATATCAAGAGCACTATCCGAACACAAGACTAGACAGATGGATTACCCAATGAGCCAGTGGGGCTGGGACCCAGGGACCCTGGTCCCTTGACTCTCAGGGGTCTCCTGGATAACTAGGTTATGCTAAAATGTGGGCACCTCCTCAGTATTTACAGCAGTGGTTCTCAAACATTTTCATGTCAAGGGACACACAGTATACCACAACAATGTGGGCGTCCTTGAACGGGTACTTTCTATGCCCCAAAATGACCCAAACGCTGTCTCATGTGAAGACAGACTGCCTGTCCTTTTTGGTCAGTGTCTGTCTGTCTGTCTGTCTGTCTGTCTGTCTGTCTGTCTGTCTGTCTGTCTGTCTGTCTGTCTGTCTGTCTGTCCGTCCGTCCGTCCGTCCGTCCGTCCGTCCGTCCGTCCGTCCGTGTGTCTGTCTGTCTGTGTGTGTGTGTGTGTGTGTGTGTGTGTGGGGGGGGGTGTGTGTGTGTGTGTGTGTGTGTGTGTGTGTGTGTGTGCGCGTGTGTGTGTGTGTGTGTGTGTGTGTGTGTGTGTGTCTGTGTGTGATAATCTGTTTAACATATAATCATAAATGCATACTATTAACAGTAACATTGAGGTATTTAGTTATTGAGTGACACACACACACACACACACACACACACACACACACACACACACACACGAGAGAGAGAGAGAGAGAGAGAGAGAGAGAGAGAGAGAGAGAGAGAGAGACAATATTGCCAATTGACTGATTAGCCAATGGGGAAGCGGTTCATATTAACACAATAAATTACAAACTACAGAGAGGTTTTTGCGCGCGTTGAGGCAAGTAGGAAGAGAGAACTAAAGCCCACCACACACCGTCTGCGACCGTGTGCGGCGCGTTGCTGCGCGGCGCCGCGTGGCGCCGCCTGGAAAATAGAACTGTGTTCTATCGGCGCGCCGGGCGGCGCGGCGTGGCGCGACTCCGCGCGGCGGACGGAGCCGGTGTGCGTTAGGTTCATTGAAAATAATGGAGGCGGCTGTGCGCGCCGCACGGCGCCGCGCGGGGGACACAGCCGGTGTCGGGCTTAAGGGAGAAAGAAGAAAGCAGATCAAGATCAAGATACTACCGGTAAAGTTGGAAATACGTTGGAGGTAAGATGATATTTAGTGCATTTACTTCGTCTGTGTGTGTGTGTGTGTGTGTGTGTGTGTGTGTGTGTGTGTGTGTGTGTGTGTGTGTGTGTGTGTGTGTTACGTGTGTCTGTCTGTGTACTACTGAGGGTCTTGCATAAGCTCTTCCAGACTTGGTGAGATTGTTCTTTAGAATGTATGCAATTCTTTAGTATAAGCAACACCAGAATGCTGGTCCTCGGTGGAGTGGTTGTTGTATTACTGCATTTGTTTTACTGGAATTAAGGTTAAAAATATGTTTTAGCATGGGGTAGGCATAGTTGAGGAATAGGGTTAGATTTTGGCACTGTTTAACTGAGCTTCAGGTTAGAAATAAGGTTTGACATAGTTTTACTGAGGTTAAGGTTAGGCATAAGGTAGGTTTAAGCATAGTTTACTTGGGCTACGTTTTAGGAATACCAGGCTGAGCTCAGAACTGAGCTCATGTATGTGTCTAACTAATATATTTTTGTTTCATGCATTTTCTCCATAGACGATGACAATTTACAATTTACAATTTAGGCATTTAGCAGACGCTCTTAATCCAGAGCGACTTACATTAAGCAAGAACAAAAGCATGGGAATACATCACATAAAAACATTCATCATGAAACATGCGTAAGCTAAGAAAGTAACAGTGGAATATCTATATAATGAAATTTATACGTATAAACTTTACATATATACTACTATGCTATACATATGTACTATGGCGTGCTATGACTATATACAATGCAATTCTAGTGCTGTCTACATAACATGCTATAAGTCTGTTTCAAATGCTATCTAAGTCTACAGAAGTGCTATCTAGGGTAGAGTAAGTGCTATGGGCCATGATGGAGTCTGAAAAGGTGGGTTTTCAGACTACGGCGGAAGATTGGGAGTGATGCTGCAGTTCTGACTGCCATGGGAAGTGCATTCCACAGTTTTGGAGCCAGAAGGGAGAAGAGTTTGGGACGTGTGGAGCGTTGTCCCGGCGTTTTTAGTGAGGGTACTTCCAGCTTCCCTGCGTTAGCTGATCTGAGTGCGCGGGAGGGTTTGTAGGGTTCAATCATACTTGCAAGATATGGGGGAGCCATACCTTTGGTTGCTTTGAATGCCAGCATCAGAGTTTTGTATTCTGTGCGGGCAGCGACCGGGAGCCAGTGGAGGGAGCGGAGCAGGGGGGAGACATGTGAGAATTTTGGCTGGTTGAAGACCAAGCGAGCTGCGGCATTTTGGATCAGCTGGAGAGGCTTGAGTGCACATGCTGGTAGGCCAGTAAGGAGGGAGTTACAATAGTCAAGTTTTGACAAGACTGTTGTCTGGATTAGGAGCTGGGCTGATTCCTGGGTGAGGAACGGTCTAATTCGTCGTATGTTATAGAGTGTGAACCTACAGGATCGAGTGACAGCTGTGATGTGAGCTTTGAACGAGAGCTGACTGTCCAGGACAACACCAAGATTCCTGGCTGTTGGGACAGACGTTACCAGGGCGTTGTCTACGGAAATAGTTAACTCCCGCATAGGGCAGGACTTAGCTGGGAAGAAGAGAAGCTCAGTCTTGTCTGGGTTCAGCTTGAGGTGGTTGGAGGACATCCACTGTGAGATGTCAGCCAGGCATGCCGTGATGCGCTCTTCCACCTGAGTGGCAGAAGGGGGGAAGGATAGAAACAGCCAAGCCAAAGAAGCAGAGCTGTCCCCACTGTGGGGCAGAAAACAATGCTGCCAAAAAGGCCTGTGGCACCTGCTTTTTAAGCCTTCTGAAAAGGAAGGCTTTCTTAATAAAGGAAGATAATTTGAAGAATAAGGACTATGGGTCCAAAATAAAAAAACACGGGAACGAGAGCAGAGTTGTGGGCTCTGCCCAGCTAATGGTATGTGCTTCCTCTTTTGGTTCATTTATTTTAGAGAGTATAACTGTATATTGTCAGGTAGTCTCTTCATGTTCTATATGACAGACTAGTGGTGTTGATAAAAGGTTGACCAATGAATGCTGCAGTACATTATCTTTCCTCGGGTACCTCAGACATTCTATAGCAGCATCCTTGAGCAGAGGTCTTCAAGGTCAATTACCCCTTAGCTGAGAGAGAGATGAAGCAGGGACGCCCACTACATAATTTTGTGTTGCAGATTAAACTTTTACTTTTCTTTAATACATTATCCTTCATGTACTATTTTCATTTTATCACTTACATCCTAAATAGCCAAATAAGGTTGAATTCGGTTTAATTTTACACTAAGGAGTTACACACAACTGTCCGTTTAGCTGGGGACCACCTGGAACCCCCTGAAGGACCACTGGTGGTCCATGGACCACTGTTTTTAAAACACTTCTCTACACAAACTATTTGTCAAAAGTAGCTGATCTAGAAGCTCACGTGTTGCGCTGCGATGTGTTGTGAGCTTGGAGATCGGTTATTTGTGGTGAATGTAGCCCACCCCAGAATCGGGAGGCTAGGTTTCAAGTGGTTAATGTAATACTTTTTTAAATATGTATCGCATCAATTCTAGACTCATGTTCTAGAGAACAGTTTTGACCAGTTAAGATGCTCTGTGCAAGGTAATGGCTTATCAATATGTGTGCTTGGCATTCATCACACAGGCTGCCTTGCCTGTCAATTATCTGTTAATATTTTGTGTATTTCTGTATGCAGATTCGGAAGCTTCATGTCTTGGGCTATAGCCCCATTTTGCTATTTGGGAGGAAGAAGAAGGGGTCGGACACAGTTGTGGCGGAAATGATCACACATCTGTGCCCTGACGGGTCCGGGCCGCTAAAAATCTTCTTGGAGAAGATGACAAAGCTGTATGAGCACACAGTTAAAAGTAAGGCAATGCTTTGGAGTTTGTAGTGTGCTGTAATTGGGATATGTTTTTGCTAAATCAGGTGTTGTACAAGTTAATGGGAGACAAGTGCATGGTATCTACCTAGCTGAACTTTTGTCTGAAGTGTGTTGTAAAATGTATGCCCCATGTACGACTGTGTCACACCAAAAATGTAGATTTACACTGTTATCTTGTAAATCGTTGAAATGCTCACTGAAGCCCCATAAAGGATTCATAAAATGTCAGTCACCGGGTCACCCTCACCCCAAATGTTAACATCCCCTTAACACTTCCTTCATTGGCTTCTGGCCTCACCCAGTACTAGAACACTGATGCTGGCTTACAAAGCAACTAAAGGCATGGCACCGCGACCCCCCTAACTTCAAGACATCACTACTAACCTTCCTGGTCACTTAGATCTTAGCATTCCTAACACAGGAATGCTTCTGACTGACCCCTAAAACACCCTGCACAACCATCCACACACCCCAGACTCAAACTGTGAAATAAACTCCAAATTGCAGTCAGAACTGCAGACTTGCTCAATTTTTTTCCGTAGCCTGAAAACTCACCCTTTCACACTCCACCTAAGCCACTAGCACAGACCTTTCAGACTCCACCTCACCCCCTAGCATGTCATGCTCCCTGTATCACCCTTGTGTTCCTTTTTCCTCATGTTTTTTGATTTTCTTTCATCACAAAATATGCAGAATATCCTTTAGATGGCATGTTGTTAGACACTACATTGTTCTCTTTGTACTATACAAATGTGACCAGTGACCCGATTGACAAGTTCATGTCAATCTCACATTTGTAAGTCAAAATGAAGTGTCAAAATGATATGCTGATTGCTGATATGTATTTCAGATGCTCAACGGTTCCAGCATGCAGAAGCATCTGCCTCCCTCTCCTCTCCTCCTCCCCCCAATCCGGAATCCGCCGAGGCTGGGACTGGAGGCGCCGAGGCTGGGGGAGCCGAGGCTGGGGGAGCCGAGGCTGGCGTCGAGGCTGGAGGCGCTGGGCCGGTAGGCGCCGACGCTGGAGGCGCCGAGGCTGGGGGAGCCGAGGCTGGCGTCGAGGCTGGAGGCGCTGGGCTGGTAGGCGCCGACGCTGGAGGAGCCGACGCTGGAGGAGCCGAGGCTGGCGTCGAGGCTGGAGGCGCTGGGCTGGTAGGCGCCGACGCTGGAGGAGCCGAGGCTGGCGTCGAGGCTGGAGGCGCTGGGCTGGTAGGCGCCGACGCTGGAGGATCCGAGGCTGGCGTCGAGGCTGGAGGCGCTGGGCTGGTAGGCGCTGACGCTGGAGGAGCCGAGGCTGGGGGAGCCGACGCTGGAGGAGCCGAGGCTGGGGGAGCCGACGCTGGAGGAGCCGAGGCTGGGGGAGCCGACGCTGGAGGAGCCGAGGCTGGGGGAGCCGACGCTGGAGGAGCCGAGGCTGGGGGAGCCGAGGCTGGCGTCGAGGCTGGAGGCGCTGGGCCGGTAGGCGCCGGGACTGGAGGAGCCGAGGCTGGAGGCGCTGGGCCGGTAGGCGCCGAGGCTGGAGGCGCTGGGCCGGTAGGCGCCGGGACTGGAGGAGCCGAGGCTGGAGGCGCTGGGCCGGTAGGCGCCGAGGCTGGAGGCGCTGGGCCGGTAGGCGCCGGGACTGGAGGAGCCGAGGCTGGAGGTGAAATATTCCTTTCAAAGTTGATTTGGCGGCCCCCTGTAGTAACTGAGGACCCCCTATGAAGACCCATTTTTTATTTTTTTATTTAACCTTTATTTAACCAGTAAAAACCACATTGAGACTGAAGTCTCTTTTACAAGTGTCAACTGGCCAAGACAAGAGGCAAAATACGTGACACAGCTCTGCCACAACAACAAACAGGACAGACATACAATGCTCATAAATACAGTATGATTATTGTATTTATTATATAATAAATGATTATACTATAAAAGATTATATTATAAATATAATGCAATATCATTGTAATAAAACTGAATGCATACAATACTACATTTCAGATGTCCCTGGTCCACAGTCACCCATCCCATTTAATCTAAATAATTATTTAGAAGGATGGCGGATGACAGCCGAGGACACAACCACTCTACCTTCCAGTAAGTAATAATAATTTCCCACATTGTAAGGCTTGTGCAGCTATAATTAGCTTGTGCAGTCTTAAAAGTGCCCACCTTCTACCAGGCCCACTAGTGCTGTAGAACAGCAAAGGGTATGAGATTTAAAAGCTGTTACCAAGCTTCACAACCTGAGGTCTTCTGGTCTCCTGGGTGCGAGACCCATGAAGAACTTTAATGTTTAACAAAGCGAACCTTAAAATTGATTCCAAATTTGACTGACAAATTTTACGTCATAAACACTTATTATGACGTAAAACGTATAATAAGTGGTTTGAAATATGATTCAGGCCACTATTCCAAAGCTTATTTTTACATGTTTTAATAAATAACCAATTTACCATTGAGGTGCCCACCTTTCCAGTTTCCAGTACAGACATGCAGGTGACCAATGGTTGTCACAATATTTGTTAACGATTAGTGGGAAGAATTGTGTTTATCTTATGATATATTTCACTGTTAAGTATTGACACTACATTCACATAACATAATTATAGGTAATTTAAGTTTGCTCAAATTCTGATACTAGCAGGCGTCCCTTCAGAGCTCCCACCGGACCCTCCCAGGACCTCTGGACGCAACCAAAGAAAGAAGCAGGGTATGTTGTTTTGAGTCTTTGTGCCGATTCATACTCCTATTTTACCGCTGTTTCGGCGCTGTAGTGCCGAAATGATTTCGGCCCGTCAGAAATTGTCAGTAGCACCGAAGAGTCGACTTTATGACGGTACTCGCCTCCCCCGAACCTCAAATTACGTCACATTGTAGGCTCTACAGCGCCGAACCGACTTTTCTTCGGCTCTAAAATAGGAGTATGAATCGGCCCTTAGTATTGATGGGAGAAAGGTCTGGTCACTTAAGACATCAAGTTAAGACTGGCACATAATTGAATGATGAGGTCAGTTGTGTATTTATTAAGGCTGTCACGATTCTCGATACGAATCGAAATTGAATCGAAATTGACGTTCGATTCAATGTATCGAAATGAGGCTCCGAATCGCGATGTTTTATGTTTTTACTTCCGCGAGCGGCCGGGCCATTCCGCCCATGCGAATGCATGGAGAAAAAAAAGAGACGAAAAGCCAGCTGTATCGGAGCCGTGCCACACACACACAGTCAGTCACACACACACACACACACACACACACACACAGAGAGAAAGAGAGAGAGAAGAGAGGAGTTGACAGAAGTGAGAGAACGAGACCGCTGTTGCGTTTCACATGGCCAGTGCTGTTGTAGACAGCGGCGACGACGATGATACACGGAAATAAGTGTGGAAAAGAAGACGAGTGCCGTATCCCAAAGGCAACACGTCAAATATGGGCCAGCATCTTAGCAGACATCACAACCCTAACCGCAAGCACGGGAGCAGCGCATGTCGGACCATCGCTTTTTCGCATCGCAGCGACGGTCCCCCCGCTGCGGAGCGGACCGTTGCCCCGTCGGCTAGAATGCTGTCGGAAAATAGTGTGCCTCCCAAAGACAACAACACAGCCAACTATATTCTAGATTCTTATAGAGAAAAGCTCTCAGCTAATTCGCCCCGTGCAAAACAATTAACGCACGGAGTTGCGGTCTGCATAGCTGCAGACATGCGAGCACTTTCAATGGTGGAAAACGCTGGCTTTCAATATTTAATGAGAGTTGCAGAACAGCAGAACCACGTTACAAAATGCCATGCAGGTCGCATATGACCACGCGTGTGTTGCCTGGCATGTATGATAAAGTGAGGGCACAAATCACTGAAGGGCTGAGCCATGCAGATCAAATTGCACTAACAACAGATGGGTCTATATACTATTTGTCTTTTTTTTCTTTCTTTTACTTACTTAGAGCTTAACAAGAATGTTACAAGTCATCTCATCTTAAAGAAACATTAAAAAAATGTTAGGGCATGAAACCCAAAGTTGTTAAACCTTTTATTATTCTCATTCTGATTTGTTATTTATAGAAAATAAATGTGACTTATTGGGAAACAAGTGTTTTTCTTTACAAACCAAGATATTGGCCTAAATTATAATGAATATATCCCTCAATGCTGAAAAAGGAGGTTTTTAAAAAATGTAATCAAACATCGAAGCAAATCGTGAGCTTCAAATCGAAAATTGAATTGAATCGTGGACTAGGCGAATCGTGATAGCGAATCGAACATCGAATCGAATCGTGAGCTGCAAATCGAAAATTGAATTGAATCGTGGACTAGGCGAATCGTGACAGCCCTAGTATTTATTAACTTTTAAAGCTGGTCTGGCATAAAGAGAGCCTTAACATATTTTTTTCTTAACCTTGTCTTAACCAAGACCCTCTGCAACCAGAGCACAGAAGAAGTACCTATGAAAGACATTTAAAAGTGATTAAGAGTTTGTAAGTCTGCCACCTTGTGGTGGCAGACATGAGTGTCCTCATGTATGGTCTAAGAAGCAGACCAACTCTTTAACATGACCAGCAGACTGTTGCCACAATGACAGCTTGACAGTGATCAAACTCCATCTAGCCTCATTAGCATTCATAACATTTTCACGGTTGGTAAGTTGATATGTATTGTATTATGTTCTTTTAACCAATTTACACCTGGTATAACATATACTTTGTTATACTGTATCTTTCATGCCGGGAGCTACCGCCGTCTCATAGCAACACTTTGTTTTTCCAGAATATAAGCTTATTTTTTTACATGTTTTAATAAATAACCAATTTACCATTGAGGTGCCCACTTCTCCAGTTACCAAACAAAACACAGTGATGTCCATGTGTCACCTAGGGTGATGCAGTGTGCATTATTCTGAATGGACACGTGGGTCATGTTCAACATGAATAAACACCACTTTCAAAGGGACCCTTGTCTTTCCCTATGAATACAGACAGAATACAGACATGCAGGTGTCACAATATTTGCTAACACTTTCTGGCATTAAAGAATTGAGTATCCGTTGGATATATTTCAAGTATTGACACTACATGTGCAAGAGAAAGTCCCCTCCCCTCATTGGAAAATAATAACAAATACATTAACATAATTATAGGTCACTGGAATTTAAGTTTGCACAAATTCTGTTTCTAACAGGTGTCTCTTCAGAGCTCCCACCGGACCCTCCCAGAACAAGCAAGCAAGCAAGCAAGAGAAAGAAGAAGGGTATGTTGTTGTTGTAGTTACAGAGTTTGACAACCTGTCTTCAGGCAGACTGTCAGTCTTTGTATTGATAGGATAAAGTTCTGGTCACCTAGGGCCGCAGTCACACCTTTCAGACAAGCGTCTTATGGTTGTCTGATGAAAAGCATCAGACAAGACAGCTCCCAATGCATTTCTAATGGGAGTCACGTGGTTTCATCAGACAAACGTGTTTCATGGGGGGGGGGGGGGCAAGACACGAGGCATACAACATTTTGTAGGCGACATGCTGAAGAACAAGGCGGCACCTCAGACAAGACAAAAAGGGTTGGGTTTACCCGCCAACCAATAGGAGAGAAGGTCCGTTTGTTACGCTGCACTGGGCGGTCTTTTCACACTCTGTTGTTTTTTTTCTGCAGAGTACAGACACGGAAGAGGAAACTTAGGAAAGCGCCTATGCACTTTCGTAACGAAAAGTAGTTTGGTCTGTTCCAGTAAGCAATTCAACAGGAAAATATAATCCCTGCCCGTCGTGGCCGAACAGAAAATTAAAACAAACGTTATAATTCAAGGTGCATGCATTTTCACTCCTAATGCTTATATGATTCTGCCCTGTGTTATGATCTGAGTGCCTATGCTGTGTAGCCTACTTGTACGACTGTACGTGAATATACAAATGTACTAGATATTTATCGTGTACACACGCACACGCACACCCTGCATTGACAGAATGGACCGGAGCTACTTATAAACTGAAAAAGTCGCTTGTTTAACGTGCCACGGCTGTGACAGCTAGCAGCTGCAGCTGTCAAACTAGCAACAGGCTAGCTGTAAAACTAGCAACAGGCCAGGGCTGACAGTCCGAATGTCGGCAATCCAGTTAAAAAGCACATCAGTAAAACTGTGTATCCGAACCTTAAAATCCATATGCTGTCTGCAGTGGTTAAAAAACAGGGCTTAAAAAGAGCTTAAAAAGACGGAGCTTCGTCATTGAGCTGCTGCTGTGTTTCAGGGTTGAGCTGCTTAACGTTCGGTGTGCATCGTTCATCGCTGAAACTACGCGACTATATTAAAATTTCAAATACTGTCTCAGCAGAAATTTTGATTCATATGATTCATATGATTCAAAATCATATGATTTGGTTGTTAAAATAAAATAAAACTGTTAATATGAATGAACATGTTTTCAGTTCGCATGGGCAGTGCGCATTGGACTGGAGATTATGAAAGAGTCGTAGCCATGACTTATATATATATATAATGCTACTGCTCCCAAACAATCATTTTGGGCATGAAATGTTATGATTCCCCCCCTTTTTTTTCTCTCATTTTTTTTAATAACATTAACATCGAGGTGTCCACTGCAATCTGTCGTCTCCTCTCCTGAAGTAACGCTGAACGGTCTGACTGCAGATAGGAGAGAGCCGTGCGCCCAGGCGCCCCATGGCTAACAGCCTGAAATGCAGCAAGTCGTGTGTTGTGGTAAAATGGATGCGCTTTATTAAAAATAATGGAGTCGTTGTTAACAGAAAATATTAATTTTCCACAATGATGCCATGCTTAGTCTGCGTACCTGGAGGCTATATACATACACACGGAATCAGTGCCAGACTTGGCACCTACTGTGGTAGTGGTACTGATAAAGTGGAGACGCAACACGTTGACACAACCAACGCTAGCTACTAGCTACTGTGTTCCGCAGCTAACAGCGTAAGGACAACAACAGGCAACACGTGGATGTTTCCGCATGTCCTCGCACCGCCCACGCACCGCCCAGATTCCACAAAGCATTGTGGTCAATTGATGCGAAAAAAGACAAGACAGATGAAACCATAAAACATTGATAAGACGCTTGTCTGAAAGGTGTGACAGGCGCCTAAGACATCAGGTTAAGACTGGCACATACTTGAATTATGAGGTTAGTTGGGTGCGAGACCAGCTTTAAAAGTGGAAAATGTAAGCTTTGAAATGAATTCTAAAGGCCTATTCATAGTCTGGATTTTCGGTGGTGAGGTCGCCACAGCTCCGGTGGTGAGGTGACCACCGGAGCTGTAATAATGTGAAGCGGTGGTGAGTAAAAACAGAAGGGCTGGAGAGAGCGGTGGTTTGCTCTTCACTGCGTCACAGATAAATCAGACTATGAACAACGCTTACATTTGACTGACAAGCACCTTAAATTAAGGTTATCTGTTATAATTGTGGTTTAATATTAGACCCACTTCCTCTGGACAGCAGCAGAGGAAAAAGAAGAGCTTTAAAAGTTAAGAATAAACCTGGCAGCTGACATAATTTATCCTGTTAAGCCATTCAGACTGCGATAAACATGTTGGAGATTAATCATAGTCCTAGTGAAATATTTTGCGGTGTGATCCCTTATCGGCTGATCGGCCACAACGATTTGACAGCCGATTTCAATCAAGTGTATGAACTGCATACCGAATGACTACATGCGGACTTGCAGTGTGTACCTAGCCTTATTCTCATTGTTATTTTCAGCTGCATGTTTTCGTCTGTTTTGTGCCTGCTGTTAAATTATACAGTAAACAGACATGTAAAGGCTGTACTTTACAGGCACTTCAATACATGACAGGGTTGGGCAACATTATTTTTTTCATTAACAATAGTTTGGACTACCGGTACACCCTGAAAATGATTATGAACACAAATGGAAATACACGTATCCCAAAAATTAGGATCTGGAAACTGAAAGACATGCACCTTGCTCTTCAACTCGAGTGAGTTGTGAGTTATCTTTTGGTGTGCATGGACACATTCAAAGAACTATGAACTATGAAAAAGATTGCATAGCTCAGATCGAGCTTTCCAGAATCCCTTTTATTTCAAGGGATCATGAAAAACAATGGATTGCTAACTGACTATAATTTGCTTTATCTTGTTTCATGAGATAAAACTCACCTGGAGGATATCAAACCCTTGTCTTTGTCTAAATCTTATTCTTTTTTTTCTCCTTCTGTTTTCCATTTTTGCATCTTTTTAGGCTGCAAACTTTGTGCCAAAACAAAGATTTTTAAATGGGACCACATAAGAGAGACAAAGAAAACAGAGGTAAGCTGTTTCATTTGACTGTGTCGAATAGTACTGGATTTACCAGTGGCTGCTGAACTGGCTAATACTTATTTTTGTCTGTTTGTGGGGCCGTCTGTAGACTGGAGAGGAGATGGCTCTCATAGTCTGGCACCCTTGCACATCATGGTAAGATCTCAGGGTTTTGTTCAGCTTTGGAAGTTTTCAAATGTGCTTCTATAAATAATCTTGTGGTACAACTATAAGAAATTATTTTAACAGTTGTGTGCATTCATGGATGTTTTACAGTGGAAAGGAATGGGACGACACCTGGGAGCCAGCCGAGGGATTCAGAAACATTTAATTTAATTTTTTTCATTTATTGTTTTATTTTTTCAATAAATTGTTTATTACAATTTCCTTCTTTGCCTATTTATAATTGACCTGCCATTTACTTCAGAATAGTTTCCTACATATGCAGTCTATTTAGAATTTCTTATATGCAAGTTGTGCAATTTTATATACTACAAGCAGCTTTATATACATGGTGGTCACCAAGCATAAGACCGTCACAGCCTTTTGGTTGCCTTATTGGTAAGGTGAAGGTGCTGTATCAATAATGGAATAATGTTTCAATGCTAAAAGCAGAAGTCCTCTTATATAATTCATTGTTGTCAGTCACCAGTGTTGAGTATATACAAGTAATATGGTATCAAGATCAATTACATTATAGATCTCAGTTGTGACACAAAGAAGACATCGCTAGACATTGTCATAGTCACAGCAAAAGACCAAGTCATTTTGTATTCTTCTGTGGATACTAGACTACCATGCCCTTCAAAGAGGAACTAGACCACTCACATTTCCAGATGTTCTGAGTAGGCACACAAGACTGACTGATCTTTTGAGCAACATACCAGTGAAAGCAGCTTGTATCAACGACCTTGAGGGCACTCAAATGATTATATTATGATTATATAGTAAATACTACTATGTGATAAGACACACTGGGCTCCTACGCAGCTGGATGGACGGGTGGCCAAACTGGCCATATACAAACCATGTAGAGAAGATGCAGTAATGCAGCATTACTTGGATAAGTGATATTGCTGTTTAGGCAATTGTAATAAGTAAAGTTACACTACTAGTTACTGGGGAACATAAAGTACAATATATTAGGCCAACACTGGTTGTCAAGTTGTCACTGACATGTCTGCAGTTTTGATTGAAGTATTTATTAAAGGATTGGAGAATTGCAGTACATTTCAAGCACAACTGGATACAAAACTGTTAACCATGGACGACACCATAAAGAACTAGAAAGGCAGTTCCTGTAGAAACTGCGTGGGCTCGCATAAATTGCAATGTATAAAGTTTTTGCCGTGTCAAGTTTGAAACTCGGGGACCGGAGTAATAGTGTTCCCATTGGTGGTCTAAATCCATAATCAAACTTTCTGGACTGTAGCATATTGTAAACAAAAGTAGAAAATGCATTAAAGCTGAAGTAAAAGTTAAAAAAAGTATGAACATTTGTAAAAACTATAGTTTAAGCATGAATAACTGCATAAAGTGGAATAAAGTATGTGGAAGTAGTATGATGCCCAAAAAGTGGCAGAATAAAGTAAGTAAAGTATTACTGTCTACTAATGATTTGTAATGTATGAATAATGCTTTACAATGTATTCTTGATTAATTAGGAAAAGGTAAAAAGAAAAAATACATCAATGGATATGAAAGCATGAATGAGCAGAAATTGTATTAAAAAGCATACTTTTACATTTAAAAAAGGGTCAAATAGCATATAGGCCTATCTTTAAAAGCATAAACACAATGATTATTGATTTTTCTTTGTGTTTTTATTATAACAAATTTAAATGTAAAAAAATAAATAATCTTAAAAAAAAAGTTTTTCTTTTTAAGTTAAAAAAAAAGTTTAAGTTTTTTATTTTTAAGTTTTATTTTTTAAGTTATAGCTGTGTAAATGCCAGGCAATAGGAAGACAGAGGGGTGGGGCTTAAGCAATTACAGCGTGCTCCTATTGGTGGTCTAAGTCCATGGAACAAGTTTCAAGACTGTAGCATGCTACAAACAAAAGATATAGCTGTGTAAAAGCCAGCCAATAGGAAGACAGAGGGGCGGGGCTTAAGCAATTAAGCCATTAAAGCTTGTTCCTCTTGATGGTCTACGTCCATGTACCAAAGTTTAAGGCTGTAGCATGTTGTGAACGAAAGTTAGAGCTGTGTAAAGGCCAGCCAATAGGAAGACAGAGGGGCGGGGCTTAAGCAATTAAGCAATGATAGCGTGCTCCTATTGGTGGTCTAAGTCCATGGAGCAAGTTTCAAGACTGTAGCATGCTGCAAACAAAAGATATAGCTGTGTAAAGGCCAGCCAATAGGAAGACAGAGGGCTGGGCTTAAGTAATTAACCAATTGCAGCATGCTCCTATTGGTGGTCTAAGTCCATGGAGCAAGTTTCAAGTCTGTAGCATGCTGCAAACAAAAGTTATAGCTGTGTAAAGGCCAGCCAATAGGAATACAGAGGGGCGGGGCTTAAGCAATTAAGCCATTACATTTTTGTGGAACACTGTACCAATAAAGAAATAGACTCCTTCATAACCGCTCTCAAAGAGCACTTAGAGCAGTTACAGTGGGCTGCTATTTAAAACTGGCCCTGCTAAAAAAGCCAATTTTTCCACACTGTAGGCCTCCACATTTCTTCCCATTTTGAGGGACGATAGCCCCTCCTATGCCCAGGTTAGTGTGTTTGTGTGTACCCCATAGCGATTATTTGATTGGCTGAGTAGGGAATGTGTACCGCAAAATTTGTGATAATGGGCTTGGCACGGAATGTGATGATGTGTGATGATAAGAGCGCCTCTCACTTCACACTAAGTGTGATTTTTTCATCTTTCATCAACTGTAATATATAGGCTATTATCAGCTAACAGCCTATAATAGCTGACAATGACGTTATATATTCCCTTCTTCTCTGGAATCCTGCCTCAAAGCAGCAGAAAACTGTCGTTCCCTAGCTGGCCTGATGTCATCGCTAGGGACACATGCATGAGTAAGCAGGAACTGGGCATGGACCGGAAAGTCTGGCGTGGCTGTGTGTGTGTGTGTGTGTGTGTGTGTGTGTGTGTGTGTGTGTGTGTGTGTGTGTGTGTGTGTGGCTGTGTGTGTGTGTGTGTGTGTGTGTGTGTGTGTGTGTGTGTGTGTGTGTGTGTGTGTGCGTGCGTGCGTGCGTGAGTCTCTGTGTCACAGGCACGTGCAGATGGGGGTGGGGTTTTTCTTTTTTTTTGGCCACATAACTAAGGGGGCATGTGATGTGGGGGGCCAATACAAGCTTGTGTTAGGGCCAATTAGGGCTTGTGTGGGGGGCAATAAGGGCTTATGTGGGGGGCCAATGGTTCAAGACGAACATTTGACAAGTAATGATAATTCCACTATCATAATGAATTATCTTTTAATCTGCCATCAGTCAGTTTTAGTTTCAGACTCATGAGAACATATTGCTTATTTTACTGTCCAATGACACAAGGGACGGACTACCCCCAAAAATCGGCGCACAAGTGTGATTTTTTCATATAATTGTATATTTGTACAAATGTTCTGATATGAATTGAAAATAAAGGACCTTAATGTAAATTATAATTATAATTATAATAATAATAATTATTATTATTATTATTAGTAGTAGTAGCCTACAGTAGCCTACAGTAGTAAGTGCTGGGTTATCAAATAATAACAATAAGTCAATTTGTCATGTCTTCATGCAAATGTCAGAGACGGAACGTTTTGCAAGCACATGCGGACCGCTTTTACTGCAACACCACACCACTTCCTGTTTGGAAAACTGCCACTGGTAAGTAACGTCCCAGCTCTGTTGTGTACAGTACATATTATATTAATTTAACACCTAAATGAACACATTGCGTTTGTCCCAGTTCATTACTTTGTTAAACAACAGACCCGAAACCATTACTTGTCTTTGTCCCGTTGTTTTAGGTCCGTTTTTGCTCTCATTTGTCATGCTATTTATTTTGAGTTTATTTTGCTAACAATTAGCTACCAGGCTAATTAGCTCCCCGCCGTCATAAGAGGAACACACAAACACTGCGTGTTGCTGACTGTTATGACGTTGAGTCATACATGTCTATAAATTAATTGTATTAAACGGGTTTTAATCTGTGAAGTAGTTTTCATGTCATTAACTAATAGCTAACACAGTAGCCTTTTGCTAGCAGTGTTTTTTTTCCTCCCAGTACGACAGTCATTAATGATGTGATGTCACGTGACACATGTGCACAGAAAAGCTATAGCAGTGGTTCCCAAAGTGGGGTCCGTGGACCCCTAGAGCAGGGATACTCAAATAGATTTACCTGTGGGCCACATTACAAAAATGGCAAGGGGCCAGGGGCCAGTAGATAAAATTACGACATTAATGATACTTGATAACTTCTCTCTTTCAATTGCTTTATTTTCGCAAAATGTATCAAAGTACATTGTGCATGCACACAATATGTAAATAAATAAATGTGTTACATTTTCTTGCATAAACACAAAGAGCTGTTTCCATAACTGCACAAATTATTGCACATAACATAAGTAGCTGTTATAATAACATAACATGAGTATCTCTTTGCCTGCCTGCCTGTCTGTCTGTCTGTCCATGAGTAGTTATTTGTCTGTCTGTCAATGAGTAGCTGTCTGCCTGCCTGCCTGTCCAATTGTCCATGAGTAGCTGTCTGTCTGCCTGTCTGAGTAGCTGCCTGCCTAATTGTCCATGAGTAGCTGTCTGTCTGCCTGTCTATGAGTTGCTGTCTGCCTGCCTGCCTAATTGTCCATGAGTAGCTGTCTGTCTGCCTGTCTATGAGTAGCTGTCTGCCTGCCTGCCCAATTGTCCATGAGTAGCTGTCTGTCTGTCTATGAGTAGCTGTCTGCCTTCCTGCCTGTCCAATTGTCCATGAGTAGCTGTCTGTCTGCCTGTCTATGAGTAGCTGTCTGCCTGTCCAATTCTCCATGAGTAGCTGTCTGTCTGCCTGTCTATGAGTAGCTGTCTGCCTGCCTGCCTGTCCAATTCTCCATGAGTAGCTGTCTGTCTGCCTGTCTGAGTAGCTGTCTGCCTGCCTGCCTAATTGTCCATGAGTAGCTGTCTGTCTGCCTGTCTATGAGTAGCTGTCTGCCTGCCTGCCTAATTGTTAATGAGTAGCTGTCTGTCTGCCTGTCTATGAGTAGCTGTCTGCCTTCCTGCCTGTCCAATTGTCCATGAGTAGCTGTCTGTCTGTCTATGAGTAGCTGTCTGCCTGCCTGCCCAATTGTCCATGAGTAGCTGTCTGTCTGTCTATGAGTAGCTGTCTGCCTTCCTGCCTGTCCAATTGTCCATGAGTAGCTGTCTGCCTTCCTGCCTGTCCAATTGTCCATGAGTAGCTGTCTGTCTGCCTGTCTATGAGTAGCTGTCTGCCTGCCTGCCTGTCCAATTCTCCATGAGTAGCTGTCTGTCTGCCTGTCTATGAGTAGCTGTCTGCCTGCCTGCCAGCCAGCAAGTTGGTTAACAGAAAATAAATTGTTATGGCTGAGTAAAATAAAATACAATAAACACAATTTGCCTGAAAATAGATTACCCAGCTATGACCTTTTTCATGAAAAAAAATGAGTAGTGATATGGCTGACTGAGTAAAATAAAACAATCTACCTGAAAATAGATAGCTATAAGTGAAGAACTATTAATGGCAGCTGGGTTTCATCATTCAAATAAAATAGAATTCTGTCTATTTCTGTCTATTTCGTTCGAGTAATATTACAACTCTAATAGTATTACTTATAATAATGTAATTAAAGATAACTTCATTCAGATTTATTTATTTTTATTTCATTTTCCAGATTTTTTTTTCTTTTTTTTAGATTTTCATTGGTGGGCCAGTCATAATGGTCCCGCGGGCCTGATGTGGCCCGCGGGCCTGATGTGGCCCGCAGGCCTGAGGTTGAGTATCACTGCCCTAGAGGTCCTTGAGTTGAAGGGGGTCCCCAGCTAAATGATAGTTAGGAACCAAATGGACCCTTATGGGTCTGTAACTATGAGTCTTACAATCCTTTTATATGAATTGGGGGTCCCAGAGATAGAAATGACATTAAATGTAGTTAACCCATTCTGACCTGAGATCAGATTCATACGAGGTTTCCACTGGACACACACTGGTCTGATTAAACCATTCTGACCTGAGATCAGATTCAAAAAAATGTCAGTCGTTCTTTGATTTTTCAAAAAATAGCAGACCTACAAGCTTGTAGCGCGCCACTCGGTGGCGCGCTATGAGCTTGTAGATCTGCTATTTTTCAATAGCTAAAGCATAACATGATGCTGACACCAAAACGGGTTCCCGGTCAGAATGGGTTAATACTTAATATGCATGTCAACTGGGGGTCCTTGAAATTAAACGTGTTCTTATGGTCCAGGGTCCCTGTATCTTTTCAACTGGGGGTCAATTAGTGTCAATTTGGGGACCATGACATCTTGTACATTTGTCATAGCACCTTGTATGTCATGGTTTTATCTAAACTCTGTCTCTCTCTCTCCCCCCCCCCCCTCCTTTGCATCACGGTGAGTTGTGAGCTTGTAGATTGGCTAATTTTAAACAATTGAGTACTTTTTACTTTGGTACTATAGCAATATAGACTTTTTACTTGCAACAGTGTTTTTTATATTGGAAATAAACAACTGATTAATTGCTTATTTTGATCTCCTTCATTTTGCAGATGAAATTACTATCCTGCCTACATCTGAGTAAGTATAGATAAATGGGCATGTTGTGTAGTTTATTTTCCAGTTCGGTTACCTGTTCTGTACTTGGGAGGTCGGTACCTTAGGGTCCCTTGAATGTCAATCTACTCTCCATGGGATGCACGGTTACCACTGTCTGCTCACAGACAAATCTAACGTCACTTGAGTGTTGATGAGGTGTTTCAAATATGCAGCAGGTGCAGTAGGAGATTGTGAAAACTTGAAACGTGAATTGGTGACCCAACATCACATTATTCCTCCCTCCCTGTAGAACGCTGTGGCCCCCCTGCTGCCTAATGTTATTATTAGTATTGTAAAAATAGCAGATCTACAAGCTTGCAACACACAGAAAATGTTGCTGATTTGGTCATTTAAGTTTAGCCTTTTATTTGTTATCAGACAGTGTATTCTATACTGTTGAATTAAAAATGCCTACGTACCTACGGTTTTTGAAGATCTTCAAATTATTATTAACCAATTTTGACCTGACATCAGATTAAAAAAATGTCTTCTACATCCTGACAGTTTTCTGAAAAATGTTTCTAGGTCAGTGGTTTTTCAATAATAGCAGACCTACAAGCTCGTAGCGCGCCACTCGGTGGCGCACTATGAGCTTGTAGATCTGCTATTTTTCAATAGCTAAAGCATAACATAATGCCAACACCAAAAGTTCCCGCCACAATGGGTTAAAAAAGAAAATAATGGAAATGAATAAATACTAATTCTGCATGTATAGCAACTACAAACTGAATCATTTCCTCTATCTCCTTCAATCTGCAGATCAAACGACACCACCCTACCTTCTGAGTAAGTATTAACTGTATCAGCCTAATATTTGCAGATAAATGGGTAATGAATGGCCTACCAAACATCACTGGAATCTCGGGGAAAGCTTGCCAATATCGCCTCCCGTTGCCTCCATATTGCCTTCCCTCGAGATCCAGATGGCCCCGAGCCGGAAGACCTTTTGTCTATGGTTTTCTGCTTTTGGTGAAGTGTCGGGTATGGGTGAATAGACCTATGTGCGATTTGCATTCTCTTCCACACTTCACACAGGGCGATACATTGACACAGCATTTTACAGTGAAGATTGGGATCCCAGAGATATAGATTAATTTGGATCAAATGGGGCTCTGTGGCATAATGCATATCAAACTGGGGGTTCCATGAAGTTAAAAAGGTTGAGAATCATTGAACGCTAAACTGTATTGGAATGCCATTGCGTACTGTACAATCCTCACGATTTAACCCAGATGTATGCATCGTCAATCACTGAAAATATATCTACAAGCTCACAATGTGGGATGTGAATGGGTGACATTCAATTTACCATTATTATTACCATTATGTTATTTACCAGCTGATATCACAAATCTACTGAGGTTTACAGGTTTTATTCACATGCATCATGCAATACTTTTTTCTCCCAGTGGATTGAATACAAACCATATTTAATGTAAATGTGAAATCAGCGCCTTACTGATTTAATGTGGTTGACGTTTTAGTATTTTAGGATATTAAGTAATAAGGTCAGTGGGGGCACGGAGGCACAGTTGGTAGTGCTGTCGCCTCACAGCTAGAAGGTCCTGGGTTCGATTCCCGCTCGGGGCGCTGTGGGTGCTGGCGGCGTGTTTCCTCCTCCACGTCATCAGTGCCCATACCCGAGGCGGGGTTGGCGAAAGGGCCTTTCTGTGTGGAGTTTGCATGTTCTCCCCGTGTCCCCTAGGGTAGGTACCCTCACAAAAACATGCAGTAATCCTGGTCTCTAAACTGCCTCCCCCTGGCCAGCCGGGGCGCCTGATGGAGGGGAAAGGAACTGGTTGGAATAACGTGTTCCTTCCACGTGCTACGTCCAACCAGGGAAACTCCCCCCTGTCAGGTGTAAAGGAGCAACTTGGACACTAAAGCATGAAGGAAGCATGAGTTAAGTCCGTTGCTCTCCCCAGGTTGGCGGAGGGTGTGTAGAGCCCAGGATCACATTAGATGATTGACACAGGGGTGAAAAATGGGTTACAAAATCGTGGGATAAAAGATATATATAAAAAAAAGTCAGTGATTTTCAAACCTTTTTATTTCAAGGGCCCCAAAAAAAGTATGAAAATATGTGCCAGGAACACAATTTTCTTTTTAAACAGACCTGCATGCTCATTTGCCATTTTCAAATGGCCAAAGTCTGTTGAAGTGCTTACATTTTTATTTTGCTGGGAACCCCCTCAAGGAACCCTGGGGGTTTCCGCAACCCAGACCCCACTTTGAGAACCACTGCCTTAAATTACTTTAATAACTGTCAACCTAGCTTTAAGTGGTCATCACTAATACTCATAAGATGACACCATTCCTGCCTACCCACTTTGTCGCAGAGGATAGCAATGTGTTAGTGATGGCCAATTGAACGATAGGTTGAAACTGTGTGAAGTGTTTAAATTGGAGCAGATTGATTCAATGCAAGCTGTTACAATGTAAGCCATTTAGTTAGAAATATGCAGCAGTGTGCATTGAACTTTACTCCTTTACCAGGAAATGATTAACCCATTTAGACCTGAGGACACATCTCTGTCACCCTATAGCTTTTTTTTTTCCCTGATGAAGGCTTAACCGCCGAAACGTTGGATATTTGTCTTACCTGCTGTCCGAATAAATATTGGTACTCTGGCTATTGGTGTGTGCGGCCACCTTCTTGTTCATTCAAGATCTCCTATACAGTTTTCTCCCGTGCGTCGGCACCGCCACAAGGACTTTGGTGTGCGTAGAGCCTCTTTGTACACCCTATAGCTTTTAACCATGACTATAAACTTTACCTGAAAAATGGCAGATCTACATGCTCTGAGTGCTGCGCTACGAGCTTGTAGCTTGTTTTCTTTAACTCAAATCTTTGCTTCTGGGGGGGTCCCTGCTACAACATATTTTCAGATGGGGTCTGTGGCAAAATACAGATAATTCTCGGGGTCCTTGACATGAAATGGTTTGAGAACCACTGATCTGGTGCCAGATCTCAATGGGTTAACAACACAAAAGAAAAATATTCTTTGAACAATTAAGTAATTGCTGATTTTCTCCTTTTCATTCTGCAGACTTAGCTGGTTGCTGTTGACCTACACTTGAGTAAGTATTAGTTATCAACACTGATGATGTTTTTACACAATATTTGTATTCAAGTTGAATATAGGTGCAAGAAGTGATGTCACACACACACACACACACACACACACACACACACAATTTTGACACATAGTAACCACTTAGGCGTTATTCCTAGTATGGACTTTCAGTGGTGAGGTGACCACCGAACTACAACATGACGTCACTGAGCCGCGGTGAAGAGCATACCACGGCCACCGCCTCAGCCCTACTCTCTGTTTTTACTCGCCACCGCTCCACGCTATTTCAGCTCCGGTGGTCACCTCGCCACCGAAAATCCACACTATGAATAGGCCTTTAAGCCCTGTATGATTAGCAAAAATAGCAGACCGACAAGCTCACAACGTGACTTGTGAATTTGTAGCTTTATAGCTTAAAAACATACTTATGTTTATGGTGGAGGGGCAGATGTTTTGGTTAGGGACCCTTTGACCAAATGGCCACATTCTGACCTTGTAGAACTGCTATTTGCAGCACACACTACTGTTGTACGATGGAACACACATTATACTTTAAATATTGAATACTATGGTTGATGTAATTAGCAATTGCATATTCTATACAGTACAGTAACTGACTACATAAGGCTTATTAATCCTGTGGGGAAGATTCTGCTCCAATCTCATGATTTTCAAAAGATCTGATTTTTTTTATTGTAAATCTCAAAGAAAGATGTATAAGCAATGAGATTTTGTAAACTGTTTATGCTAGCAAAGTTTGTGTTGTAACTTTATATATTCCATGAGAGGTGGAGTTAGTTGCTTTAGCAAACAACACAAGGTTTCTTCCCGACAGCAACATTATGCATTTATGTTACTGATATACTTGTATAAATGTGACTATGAATATTCTTTCTTTCAGGTAAACCTTGCGCAGTGAACCCTGGGTTCCAGTGGATCCTGTTTTTCTCTTAATCCAACACCCCAAACCCTTCTATCTCCCTGCTGCCTCTCTGTCTTTTGTCTCTACCTTTTCTCTATCTCGCCCAGAGAAGTCTCAGAGTTGGGAGCAACTCTGAGAGATCTTGCTCTGCTCCCTTAAGCAACCCCTTATACGCAACTTGATACACGTTTTGATGCAACCCTGATATGAAACCTGATACAACCCTGATATGAAACCTTGGATACAGTTTTTCTCTTAATCCAACACCCCAAACCCTTCTATCTCCCTGCTGCCTCTCTGTCTTTTGTCTCTACCTTTTCTCTATCTCGCTCAGAGAAGTCTCAGAGTTGGGAGCAACTCTGAGAGATCTTGCTCTGCTCCCTTAAGCAACCCCTGAAACGCAACTTGATACAAGTTTTGATGCAACCCTGAAACGCAACTTGATGCAACCCTGATATGAAACTTGATACAACTTTTGATGCAACCCTGATATGAAACCTTGAAACCTTGGATACAGCTTTTTGAGACATTTGTATTGCCACACCTTTGAGCCATCTTTGTTTATTCACCTTTTGTTTTGGTTAAACATCCATCCACCTAAACACCATTTCCACATTCCTGAGTGATAGTTTTTACATTCCGTATACATTCATTTTTGAAATTATTTGTTTCTGGCTATCCACTATCTGGATCCGAACGCAGCCTCAACTCGATCAGCTTGGTGTCTGCACTCTACATACTGAACCAGGACCGGACTGCGTACTGGACCAGGATCATCAAAGCAAACACATTTCACAAACTGTTTAGAAATACTCTTAACATTAGTACAGTATATACTCCTAGCAAGGCCAACCTCTCTTTATTGTTCAGCTTCTTTATACATTGTATAGTAAAATATACTTGAGTAAAAATAAATGTATGGTAGTTCAATAGGCTTGTTTAGAATTCTGTTTGATAGTTAAACTATTTGCAGCTCTGACAAGTGGACCTGTCTGTGATCACTCTATTGAACAGCGGTCCATCAACTGAAGTAGCCCAACTGCTATATTAAGTGTATACATTACCAAGATAATTTTCCTAATCATCACTATATTGTTAAGCTATCACTGAATATTTAATCAGCACTACTTGAAGGTTTGTTGCTTGTGCTAACATTTGAGAAACATTTCATTGGTTCAAAACAAAACGGTCATTTCCACATTCCTATACATTTAGTTTAATCTTTGATCAAATACTAAATCTACAAAGGTAGTGTTCATATCTATATTAACTGTCTATACTGCCTTATAGATACACTGATTTAATGAATGACTGGTATTTGTTTGGTGCACTAATCGTTTAGTCTAACATTGCCTGTATTGCATTAAATGCAGCCCGTTTTTTTAAATTAATTGCAAACTTGACCACATTTCCTCTTTTGAACAGTTCTTTAAACTAAACTGCTTATTAATACTGTTGTAGCCTACATTGTTTAGAAAGTGAGATAATACAAGTGGACGTGTGACAAATCACTTGCTTCTGTTTGGTACTATAGTGAATGTCCCTCAGTGATTGAGATTGCATTGTGGTTTTCAGTAGCTCACATCTGGTATATTACCTAGAATTCTGTGAAACTACAGTTGACGTCTGGTCCTATATTACAATTGTTTCATAATTTTCTGGGTGTCTATAGAACAAGTTGCTAGTGAACTGTAGCCTACTGTATCAATCACTACATTCTCTGAAGATATTTGTGAATATCGTAGTCCCTATTAAGTTACCATAAAAACATTGCAAAGCACAAACTTATACGCAATATTTAAGGTTTACCAGTGTGACAAATAGCCTACAAGAACCAAACGTTACCATGCCGAGGAAAGGGAAAAAAAGTCAAGCTAAAAAACAACACTGGTCCAAGTTGAAATTATCTGACGATGTGACACCAGGTCAACAAATGCATGTTCCCCACAGCTGCAATGATGTGAAACCAATGTACTACACTGATGCTGTAAAACATGTTAGTCACAGTGAAGTTGGACATCTGTCGGGGACATCTCATATTCAACACAAAGGCCAATCTGACGAGACGAGAGTTAAAGCATCCCATAGTCAAAACAGCACTAAATACGATGTATTTTCCAGGAATAAGCAGTGTGCCTGTAGTTCTCTAACATTTCTGGCATTCCTTCATGAGGAAGAACACATTACAGCAGCAAACCTGGACCTTGTATTGCAAAAGGGCGACAGCATGTACACAAAGGTCAAGTGTCAGTTAGATGCAAAAGTAAAAAAAACAGCCGATCTACAAGCTCACGAAGGGGGACAGTTACCTAAAACAAAGAAAAAAATTGATTATACTCATCTAGCTACAGATGAACTACCGGACAAAGTGTCTGCCCGCGACCATGACTACCATGTAACAAAGCATCATGATCTTTCCCAGTACGGTTCATTCGGAGATCCTCCATCTAATTATGCAGAAGAGTACCTAGATCTAGAAGCAGGACTTAGCTGTTTGTTAACAGAGGTGAACTATGCATTGCTGGTAATGACTGGTTTAGTAATTGCTGTGTTCAGGAACAGATCAGGAAAATTTGGTTTCTTTGACCCACACTCTAGAAGGCCTGATGGATTACCATATAATGAAGATACTCAACACTTAGGCACTGCTGTAATGATTACATTCACAACATTGAAAGATATGATTGACAGGATTATTGAGTGCCAACTGTTGTTTAAGACGTTACCAACATGCATGTATGAACTCATGCCTGTAGGATTTCACAGTGACGACGTGGATAACAGTGATGTCACTATTGCCGACTCCATTGACCTGTCACCACGAGCTGGAATAGAAATTCCAACAACATCAAACACAGATGTCTACAGCACACACCATGCAAACAGGCAGGCTAAACATTCATTGTCAGAAATGTCTGATGTGATTGTAGGACATTGTACAGAATATCAAACAAGCAAGTGTATTTATGACAGTGCTGTATCACCTATGAGCGAGCAGAAGGATGCTAAAGTGCATTGCCATAAAGACTGTTTATCTAAGAATTTGACACATTATCTTAAAAAGCGTGTAGGACCCATGGGTGAGCAGGAGTTTAAGGAGCGTTTTTCTGACAACATCACATACTGTGTTAAGGATACAATCGTGACAGCAGGTCAACAAATACAATGTGCTCCCCACAGCAGTAAAACACCATTACAGAAGATGTCTTCCACTGATGCTGTCAAACAGGTGTCTAAAGTTAGACATGTGCCAGGGACATCTAACCGTATTCAACACAAAGGCCAATCTGATGAGACACGTGTTGCAGCATCCCATAGTCAAAACAGCATTACATACCGTACATTTTCCAGGAATAAGCAATGTGCCTGTAGTTCTATAACATTTCTGGCATTCCTTCATGAGAAAGAACACATTACAGCAGAAAACCTGGACCTTGTATTGCAAAAGGGCGACACCATGTACACAGAGGTCAAGCAGCAGTTGGATGCAGAAGTCAGAAAAACAGCCGATCTACAAGCTCACGAAGGGGAACAGTTACCTACAAAGAATAAAATTGCTCATACTCATCTAGCTACAGATGAACTGCCGGGAAAAGTTTCTGCCTTCAACCATGACTACCACGTAACACAGCATGTTCGCCGGTACGGTACATTCGGAGACCCTCCATCTAATTATGCAGAAGAGTACCTAGATCTAGAAGCAGGACTTAGCTGTTTGTTAACAGAGGTGAACTATGCATTGCTGGTAATGAGTGGTTTAGTAATTGCTGTGTTCAGGAACAGATCAGGAAAATTTGGTTTCTTTGACCCACACTCTAGAGGGCCTGATGGATTACCATATAATGAAGATACTCAACACGTAGGCACTGCTGTAATGATTACATTCACAACATTGAAAGATATGATTAACAGGATTATTGTGTGCCACCTGATGTTTGAGACGTTACCAACATGCATGTATGAACTCATGCCTGTAGGATTTCACAGTGACAACCTGGTCAACAGTGATGTTACTATTGCCAATGCCGACTCCATCGACCTGTCACCACGAGCTGGAATAGAAATTCCAACAACAACACACTGGGTTAAAGAGCATGTTTCTGACAATGTCACAGGTCAACAAATACAATGTGCACCCCACAGCAATAAAACACCATTACAGAAGATGTCTTCCACTGATGCTGTCAAACATGTGCCTAAAGTTAGACATGTACCAAGGACATCTAACCGTATTCAACACAAAGGCCATTCTGATGAGACAAGTGTTGCAGCATCTCATAGTCAAAACAGCACTAAATACCATGTCTTTTCCAGGAATAAGCAGTGTGCCTGTAGTTCTCTAACATTTCTGGCATTCCTTCATGAGGAAGAACACATTACAGCAGCAAACCTGGACCTTGTATTGCAAAAGGGCGACACCATGTACACAGAGGTCAAGCGTCAGTTAGATGCGAAAGTCAGAAAAACAGCCGATCTACAAGCTCACGAAGGTGAAGATGGTGCATCTTTACCTAAAATAAAGAATACAATTGCTCATGATCATCTAGCTATAGATGATCTACCGGACAAAGTGTCTGCCCGCGACCATGACTACCATGTAACAAAGCATCATGATCTTTCCCAGTATGGAACCTTTGGAGACCCTCCATCTCATTATGCAGAAAAGTGCCTAAATCTAGAAGCAGGACTTAGCTGTTTGCTAAAAGACGTGAACTATGCATTGCTGGTAATGAGTGGTTTAGTAATTGCTGTGTTCAGGAACAGATCAGGACAATTTGGTTTCTTTGACCCACACTCTAGAAGTCCTGATGGATTACCATGTCAATATTATTATCAACACTTAGGCACTGCTGTAATGCTTACATTCACAAAGTTGAAAGATATGATTAAGAGGATTATTGAGTGCCAACTGGTGTTTGAGACGTTACCAACATGCATGTATGAACTCATTCCTGTAGGATTTCACAGTGACAACCTGGATAACAGTCATGTTACTATTGCAGACTCTGGAATAGAAATTCCAACAACATCAAACACAGATGTCTACAGCACAAACAGGCAGGCTAAACATTCATTGTCAGAAATGTCTGATGGGATTGCAGAACAGTATTTTCACACCGGCAATATTGAGTGTACTGATGACAGTGCTTTATTATCACCTATGACTGAACCGGAGGTTGACATAACGTCTGCTGTTGATCATAAACATTGTAATGTCACTTGCAATCAATTATCAAGTGCAGATTTTAAAACCCCACACACTAACTTAACTCACACTGAAGCATCTCAAAGTATGACTTCCTGTAAGTTTGTGACTGGACAATCTTTCAAAATCACAAATATGAGCAAGGACCAGATAGCACACATGTTAAAATTGGAAAAAAGGAAAAGACGAAAATATATGAGGACTTGTGAAAAACTTGCATTACAAAAAACTGGCAATACAATACAGAGAAAGAAAACCAAAAATATGAAAGAAAGGGCTTTGTATGCTAGATGCGAATTGTATAGACAAAGGAAAAAGTTGTATATTAAAAAGCGTTTTTCCAATGATAGTGCATTTAAAATGAAACATATGCAAACAATGAAACAAATCAGTCAGCACAGGTACACAAATGATGATGAATTTAGACTCAGCAAGAAACACAGATACAAAAATGATCATGAATTTAGACTCAGACATAAACAAAATAGTCAACACAGATACAAAATTGATCATGCAATTAGACTCAGAAAGAATCAACACAGATACAAAAATGATCTTGAATTTAGACTCAAACATATTGAAATCATGAAACGAATCAATCAACACAGATACAAAAATGATCATGAATTTAGACTCAAACATATTGAAATCATGAAACGAATCAATCAACACAGATACAAAAATGACCCAGATTTCAGACGGCTTCATTTACAGAAATGTAATGCTTATTTTTATAAAAGATATCACAGTGAAGCAGCATATAGACTCTTTCATAAGATGCGTTGCACACGGAAAATAATACAACAATACAGACAAGAAGATGCACTACGTGCACAACAACGTAACATTGTAATGCAACAAGCCATATCTGCTTTTAGAACAAGCATACAAGATGGCCCCACTAATGTCTGCACAGTATGCCATAGAGCATTGTTTCCAGATCGAGTAAAACACTGCAATAGGACAGACTACGTAAAAAATCCAGATGTGGTGTCTGCTTGCTTGACAGGAAAATATGTTCATGTTTGCAATGATGTATGCAGAGAACCACAACATTGCACAGTACCCAATGAGAGGAAGCAAGAATGGATCTGTGCCACCTGCCATGACTATCTTAAGAGAGGGCACATGCCACCACTTGCTATGGCTAATAATTTGGAGCTGGTAGAAATCCCCCCTGAATTGTCTGATCTTAACATATTGGAGAGGCATATTTCATCCAAGTACCTAACATTTGCTAAAATCATACCTCTTCCCAAAGGCCAGCAGAGATCACTATGCGGTAATGTAGTATGTGTGCCATCTGAAGTAGAGGCGACTGTCAATGTTTTACCCAGACTTAGAAGTGATTCTCAAGTGATGAGAGTAAAGTTGAAGAGACGATTGCACTACAAAGGACATCAATTGTTCCAGACTGTCACTATGTCTAAAATTTTAAAGGCATTGCACACTTTAAAACAAATTCACCCCGAGTATAAGGACATAACTATCAGAGATGAGGCCGAATTGTGTGACCCGACAATTTACGACGAGGAAGAAGGTGACAATCAAATTGATGATATCATGGAAGATGATGAGTATGATGATGATGCATTGAGGGACATTGACAGGTGTGAGCAAAATGCACTGAATCAGCCACACGATAGTCTTGGTGAGGAACAACATATCGATATCCTGCCTCGTAATGACAATCAACAACAGGATCACTCAAACGATACAGAACTAGAGGGTGAACAGCCAACTGGTGGCATTGCCCTCGAATCTTGTCTACAGCCAATTGACATTGCAGACCAGCTATTATCGTTCAGTGAAGGAATTTACTGTATTGCGCCTGCTGAAGGTAATAAGCCGGTCAACTTTTTCAGAACACCTAAGCTTGAGTCTATGGCATTCCCAGTGCAATTTCCCACTAGTGTAAACACATTTGATGATGCAAGACCCATTAGGTTAACACCCAGCAGTTATTTTAAATCAAGGCTTACCTCTGTAGATAGTCGTTTTGCCAGAGATACAAATTATTTGTTCTTTTCACAATTCGTAACAGAAATACATTTGGCTACTTCCAGTATGTCAATACAACTGCGTAAAGGAAAGCCTAAGACACGAGATGGACGCAAAATAACCTCCAGGATGCTGCAAGACAAACACGAGGTTCAAAAACTGGTGCGAAACAAAGAGGCAATCAGATTCATGCAGCCACTGAGAGGAACCCCTGCCTATTGGGAGAAAACAACCAGAGATCTGTTTGCTACCATCAGACAATTAGGAAAACCGACTTGGTTTGGTACTGCTTCTGCTGCAGAGATGAGATGGCCTCAGGTGATTGAAGCAATTAAGAAACAACAAGGTGAACAGGTTAATTTTGAAGAACTTGACTGGGCAACAAAGTGTGAAATATTACGAAGCAATCCGGTTACAACAATGCGCATGTTTGATAAACGTGTTGATGAATTATTCAAACTGTTTCTGAGTGCCGCGCAGCCGCTTGGCAAGCTTGTAGATTACTGGTATCGTTTAGAGTATCAGAGTCGTGGCTCACCTCATGTTCACTGTTTGTTATGGATAGAGGGTGCACCCGTGTATGATGAGGACTCTGATGAGACTGTGTGCAATTTTATTGACAAGTACGTTACAGCCCGGTTGCCTGACCCAAATACTGAGCCAGAACTATACAGAAAGGTTAAAGAGCTTCAGACACACAGCAGAAATCACTCCAAGTCATGTCGCAAAAACAACAAACCTGGCTGCCGATTTGGATTTCCTAAACCCCCTGCGAGTGAGACCATGATAACGAGACCTACAGATCCTAAGCAGTTCAGTGCAGCTAAGACGAAGCTTAAACCAGTGGTTGAGTTGCTTGACGACCCTCAAACTGAATCTCTGGATTTACCACAGCTACTGGCTGCATGTAATTTAAGCATGGAAGAGTATACAAAATATCTCGAATCACTGACCAGCTCCAATAAGGTTATACTGAAACGTGATCCAAAGGAATGCATGGTGAACCCATACAATCCTTATATTCTTGATGCCTGGGATGCCAATATTGATATCCAGTACATTCTGAATGCATACTCGTGTATCATGTACATCACAGCCTACGTCACCAAAGCTGAGCACGGGATGAGCCAGTATCTCAAAACAATGATTGAAAACTCAAATCAAGACAATGCCAACCTAGACGAACGTGGGGAAATGATGCAAGTAATGCAGGCGTACACCAAAATGAGAGAGGTCAGCGCTCAGGAGTGTGTAACTCGTGTATGTGGTATAAAAATGAAGAGGTCTTCACGCAGTATCCGTTTCATACCAACAGATGACAATAGACTGAAAATGAGTTATCCCCAATCACGCTTGGAGAACACTATACCAGACTCAGAAGATGTGTGGATGACGGGGTTAATTGAAAAATACCATGCTAGACCTGAACGTCCAGACTTTGAGGTGATGTGCTTGGCTGATTTTTCTTCCACTTGCAATATTGTCTATGGCAGGCAGAAATACACAGCTAAAGATGTTGTGCCTCTACTTAATGAGATGGGATTTGTGAAGAAAAGAACAAAGGGGAAACCTGCCATCATCAGATATTACCACGTCTCAGAGGAAAAGAATCCTGAGGGATATTTTGGCACACTACTCAAACTGTACCTCCCACACCGCTCAGAGTCGCAGCTGAAAAGTGACAACTTTCAAACATACCAGTCCTTCTTGCATAGCGCCTGTGTTCAGCTACCTGGTTCAAACCAACTCCAGCCAGTATTTCTCATTGTCAAGGAAAACAAATATAAATATGAAAAACACAGTGAAGAGATCCAGAGTGCCATCGACGAATATGAGCAGAACGGGCCCATGCAAGATGAATGGTGTAATCTGGCTCCTGAATCTGAACTGGTGAGGTTGGAATGTATCGCAGAACGCGAAACACAACATTTGGATGACCAACATGAACAAGAAGATGTCCCAGACTATAGCGTTGAGTCTGAAGCTACAACAGCTGCACCGATGATACAAACCTTTCAGATAGACCCTGTAGTATTACGCCAAATGTATCAAGGTCTGAACCAGAAGCAAGCATGCATATTCTACACAGTTAGAGACTGGTGCATGAAGCGTGTTTGTAATCTACCCTCAGAGCCATTTTTCTGGTATATAAATGGTGGTGCTGGAACAGGGAAGTCACATCTAATCAAATGCATCTATTCAGAGGCATCCAAGATATTGTCCAGGCTCGAGAGAAATCGTGAGGAAACTGACATATCGCAGCCTACTGTTCTGTTAACCGCATTCACCGGTACGGCAGCTTTCAACATTTTAGGCAAAACGTTGCATTCCATCTTTAAGCTACCAAGATCCATTCAACTTCCATTCCCAGGACTTGGCAACAAACTGGATGAAGTGCGAGCAGAGCTTTCAAATGCTGAAATTATTGTCATTGATGAAGTGTCCATGGTCTCAAAGAATCTCTTTGCCTATGTAGATGCCAGACTAAAACAAATCAAAGGAAGTCAAAACCCTTTTGGAGGAATGTCAGTACTCGCTGTTGGAGACTTCCATCAGATTCCACCAATTTCACAGACTAAACCTCTCTGTGTCTATGAATCATGTCAGATAGACCTTTGGCGCGACCAATTTCAGATGATCACATTGACAGAGATCATGCGTCAGAAGGATGACATCGCTTATGCTGAGACGTTGAACAGGATCCGTGTGAAACTAAAGTCAGATACCTTGTCTGAACAAGACAGAGATATGCTTTCACAAGCCATCACCGAACCAGCACTTTGCCCAAATGATGTACTTCACATCTTTCCTACTAATAAGGAGGTCAATGAACACAACGCAAAAACGTTAGCGCTGCTTCATTCTGATGTCACAAACATTGATGCAGATGACTATAGAAAGGACAGATTATCAGGAAGAATGGCCAGACAAGCAAAACCATGTCGTGGAACCAAGAACGACTTACCAGACACACTACAAGTTGCTGTGGGTGCTCGCGTTATGCTCACCAGAAACATTGATGTGGACGATGGACTTGTAAACGGCACATTTGGTAAAATTGCCCGAATAGTTACATGTGAAAAAGATGGTGCTATATATACAAAGATGCTTGGGCTTGAGCTGGACAATACAAATGCAGGACAGAGGCACCGTCATAAAACACGCGGAGGACCTGATAATGTTGTGTACATCGAGAGGATAGAGGAAAAGCTGAAGCACGTAGTACGCAGACAGTTTCCCATGAAGCTCGCATTTGCCTGTACAATACACAAAGTGCAAGGCATGACAACCTCTACTGCTGTAGTGTCCCTAAAAAAGATTTTTCAACCCGGTATGGCTTACGTAGCTCTCAGCAGAGTAACCTCTCTCAGTGGAATGCACATCATTGATATGGATGAGACTAAAATCTATGCCAACCCTGAAATCACTGCAGGCCTCGAGAGCATGACCCAACTCAGCTTTGAGGACATAATGCCACTTGCTCACAGCACGCAAACACTGAACACGCCTGACACTCTCACCATCATCCATCACAACACAGAAGGACTGGCACCTCATATCAGTGACATAAAGAGTCATCATGAGCTGGGTCTAGCAGATGTGTTGTGTCTCACGGAAACTCACCTGCATGGATCATTTGTTGCTGAGAGTCTCCATTTGGATGGCTACAGTATGTTCAAGCGAAACAGAAACGTCTCCTACACTAACAATTCTTGCATGGCCAACAGTAACGGGGGTGGAGTTGCTGTATATGTGAAAAACAACATTCAAGCCCGTGAGAAGCCGTACATACATAATGTAACTGACCTGGAGTTTGTGGTTGTCAAAGTTGAAGCCCCAGTGAATGCACTGATTGCTGCTGTGTACAGACCTCCAAACTACGGTGTTAATCAATTCCTCCCAAACCTGAAAAGCCTCTTGGACTCTTTAGAGATCATGGATCATCACCCAATCATTGTGTGTGCAGACTTCAATGAAAATTTGCTGTCCAGTGGAACGCATGCAATATTTGATCTGTTTGAATCCAGAGGATATGCACAGCTAATCACAACTGCGACCACTGAAAAGAACACACTGTTGGACCACATTTTCATCTCTCGACCACAGCATTGTGTCCAGTCAGGTGTATTACGAACCTATCACAGTTACCACAACCCTGTATACTGTGTAATAACCTCTAACGTGTCTCAGTAGAGTAACAATTATCAAACGATATCAACTTGTATTGTGGAATCTTAAATCCGTATTGTGAAATCTTACAGTGCAATATTTTAAAGTCTTTCATTTTATATGTCAAATTATGTGCTACTGACCACCAATTTACTGTTGGCATTATGACCAATCAATTTAAAGCTATTTCAGGTGAATAATCTGTAGGCTATTGTGCCTTGTTTTTCAAATAAACAAACAGCCAACATCTGATTTAAAGTAGATTTACAAAGTCACATTTAATAGACTATTGATATACAACATTGCACTATATTGAATTATTGTTTAATAGAGTAAAGCATAATGTAATGTAGTAGTTTAATTCAGCATAGATTAACAGAACATAATGTAATTAAACAAATTCAACACGATATAATCATAATAGACATCACTGTACATTTTTATGTAGTTTAGAAAAAACAATGTTTAATATAGCAAAACATAATGCAATGTAGTTTAATTAAGCATAGATTAACAGAACATAATGTAATACAACTAATTCAGCATTATTATATTATTCAGACATTACTGTATATTTTTATTTAGTTTAGAAAAAACATGTTTAATAGAGTATATAGAGTAATAGAGTAACGCAATTAAGCTTTTGAATAGATTAACAGAACATAATGTAATACAACTAATTCATATAATAGGGGGGGGGGTCCTCCATGCAGCCAAGCTCCACCACCTGCCTTGGCTGCCCCAGCCTCTTTGAAGCTGAGAAAGAAAGAGGGATGGACATAGGACCCCACAACAAAACCACAACACTTGGTTTCCAAGAGACAGAAATAGGACCCCCCCCCCCCCCCCCATAACAATACCCAACCACTGGATGTGGCAGTCGCAGCCCATCCATCCTGCAGCCCCCGATTCCATAGCTGCAACATTACAAGTAAGTTGTTTCCATGGCAAGCCAAATATAATGTATTGTAATCCTTGTAATGTGAGTAAGCATCCAATGCTTATTTTGTAACTAACCAAATGCTATTTACAGCTATCTGCAAACAACACTACAACTCTTGGTTTGAGAGGAGCAACAGATGGAAGGAGGATACCCCACCCCTCCCACAAACAAGAACACACCACAGACAGCCCATCCACCCTTCCATAGATACCCTACCTGTTATATGTAAGTTAATTGTATATTAAAATGTATTACAATCTACATAATACGATTAAGCATTCACTACTCAATTTGCAACAATGCACAATTCATATGTATTAGTGATACATGTGTGCTCGTGTGTGTGTTTTTACAGGAGGTATCAACCACACTATGAAAAGCTTCACATTTCCAGAGAATGCCAGTCAATCCTGCACCACGTCTCACAGTTCCTGCACTACTGCTACCTGCTGAACGCTTATCTGGGCTGACGACTTACTGCGTTTAATTTACTTTGCATAAGATCCTGGACACTGGGGAGCACTGGATAATTACATTCCACGTTTGGAGCCAGAAGTAGGCGAGTATGGCAGGCTGGTTAGCCAATGACGGGTAAGATCCCACATGGGTAAAACACCCCGGGACAACCTAAGACAGGCACAGTCACAATTACTCAGCCTTAAAGTGAGTATCATCTCACCAACGAGTGACAAGTGTATGTGTGTGTGTGTGTGTGTGTGTGTGTGCGTGTGCGCGTGCATGCATGTGTGTGTGCACGTGCCCTAGCCTCGACAACCTTACAGGCGTATGCAAAGGCTCAACTTTTAGATATCAGTTTATGTAGACATAGCACTCTACAGTGTATACACATAGTTTCATTATAGATATTCCACTGTCAGAGGGATGTTAAGTTATTAGCTTACGCATGATTCTTGATGACTATTGTGTATTTGATGTATTACCATGTGTTCTTGCTTACTCTAAATTGCTCTGGATTAAGAGCGTCTGTCAAATGCCTAAATTGGTGTGTCTGTGGGTGGGTGGGGGGGGGGGGGTGCCAGGGAAAAACTGGGATGATGGAAAGTGTTAAAATGTTAACCACAGCCTAAACATGGAGGTCACAACTCTTTGTTAAATTTATGCTGAACAAAACATTTCTTGTATATGTCAATGTCAAAAAATATCACCCAAAATACTTTTAATAATAATAATAATGAATCAGTAATGCCCTCTATTAATACATATCTAATAGCTACTTTAGCTGTGGGGTGGGGGTAGGGAACTGTGATGGACATTGTGAATCTGTTTGTTTAACTGTATGTAATGTGTTTTATTTTCGTTTTTCGTTTTATTTTTCGTTTTGTCATTATTTATTTATTTTTGTTTTGTATTTATTATTGTCAATTCATTTCGTGATAAGATTTTGTTTGTATTTGTGCTGCCAGAGGGATGTGGGGGGGGGGAAATATATGTCAATTGTTGAAAATACTTATGTGTAATATAAAGAAAATGAATAAATATATGTTTAAAAAAATAAATAGCTACTTTAGTTTACCACTAAGACTGTTGGATGCATCAATAATGTCCTCTATTAATACATCTGATAAATACTTAAGTTATATCATTTTTCTTATTTAGTGAAGTACATTGCATGGCTCAATTATTGTCTAAAATGTATGTCAATTTTTTTTTATCAATCTAAACTTTGCACAGATGAACTTGTATGCAAAATGCAAAAATACAAATCCTTGTATGTAGAAAATGTATGCCCAAACTCGTGATTTTTTAAAGGTACAGTAGATACTAGTAGAGCCCATCTAAAGTAAGGACTTGTTGTGCCTTGTAAAGTATGTATACATGAGATAGAAGCAGTTATATAGAAAATGTCCATACCATCATTAAGCACATTAAAGATTATGTTAATTAAACTTTTATAATTGTGTCTACAAATGTTTCGGAAGTGGTCATTTTCTTATGAAATTGGGGGTCTGTGGGACGACCCACCAAGTTTGAGACCTGTAGCATGTTTCTATGGCCCAGCTAATAGGAAGACAGTGTGGATGGGGCATAATATGTTACAGCTGTAACATATAGTAAGACCACCCACAAACTTTGAGACCTGTAGCATGCTGGGAGACAGAGTTAAGGCTGTTTAAAGCCTTAAATTGGCTGTTTAAAGCCTTACATTGCGCAAAAAACGCAATGTATAAAGTTATTGCTGTGTCAAGTTTGAAACTTGGGGACTGGAGTAATAGTGTTCCCATTGGTGGTCTAAGTCCATAATCAAAATTTCGGGACTAAAGCATATTGTAAACAAAAGTAGAAAATGTATTAAAGCTGAAGTAAAAGTAAAAAAAAACATGAAAATTTGTAAAAACTATAGTTTAAGCATAAATGACTGCATAAAGCGGAATAAAGTATGTGGAAGCTGTAGAAGTGTTTTTAAAAGTTTTTCTTTAAATGAAAAAAAAAAAATCTTTATTAAAAAAATTCAAGTTTTTTCTTTTAAGTAAAAAAAAAAAAAGAGGTTAAAGTTTTTTTTTTTTAAGTTTTCATTTTTTTCAAAAAATTACCTTTTTTTCAAAAAATGACTTTTTTTTCAAAATAATACTTTTTCAAAAAATTACTTTTTTTGGAAAAAATACTTTTTTTGGAAAAAATACTTTTTTTTGGAAAAAATACTTTTTTTTGGAAAAAAATACTTTTTTTGGAAAAAATACTTTTTTTGGGAAAAAATACTTTTTTTGGAAAAAATACTTTTTTGGGAAAAAATACTTTTTTTTGGAAAAAATACTTTTTTTTGGAAAAAATACTTTTTTTCATTTTTTTGCGTGCGTGCGTGCGTGCGTGCACTTGCGAGAGCTGTGTAAAGGCCAGCCAATAGGAAGACAGGGTGTGTGTGTGCATGCGTGCTCTTGCGAGACCTGTGTAAAGGCCAGCCAATAGGAAGACAGGGTGTGTGTGTGCGTGCGTGCGTGCGTGCACTTGCTTGTGTCTAGCCTAATTGCACAAATAGCAGACCTACAAGCTCACAAGGTATCGCAGAGCAACTCATTGAGATCTTGTAACTTTAATGTCAAGCCCTGTAATTAAGCTCTTATATGTCTCAGCTGTGGAAGTAAAAAGAGTTCTACTACTTGCCAGCACTATGACTGGGAGATTATAATGGCCGTGAATGGGGGGAAACTATGCCCCGAACAAATTGCTCTATCGCAAAAAGTAAAAGTCGAATGCAAATATTTTTTTCGCTGTGAGTGGCCTGAGATATTGAGGTACACCATGTGCGATTGTGGTGTTGGTACGATTGAAAATGTGGTTATAAGAGCGAGTTAAGAATTGTCAGCGCGATAATTTCCTCGTAAGAATTATACAATGGAGGTCAATGAGCAGATTGACTGTTTTTGTGTCACTTAAAAGGCCGTAGTTCACATTCTGTATGTCTCTGTGCTTTGGTGGTCACATTGTGTGAAAGAGGACATGTGTGGCTACAAAATGACAAAAGAACATGCGTGTAAAATGAATACTTTGGCCGGGACGACAATTTGTTTGGTAAATTTTCAAGGAAAGAATTTCAGTCTCCACACTCTAGTCAAAGAAGGCCCGCACTCTAAAATGGCACTAATTACGCGAAACGGCCTGCGATTGAACTGCGATTTCGGAAAAAACGTTTAACGTATTCGAATACGGTTTGAACCACGAAAAAGTCCAGAGTCGTGTGAGCGTTCTAAAGTTTAAATCACGTTTCTACGACAAAGTATGCCAGAGTAATGAGGCTGCAAAAGTGAGCTTGATTTAGAGATAAATCCCATACATTGTCAATGGGAGGGAAAAACTATGAATAAAGTTAAATATTTTAAAAAGTATAAACTTTTTCAAAACAACTTTTTCACCAATGAAAGTTCAAAGATAGATGAACATTATAAAGTTTGAATGAAGTTTCAAAGTGAAAGTATGACGGAGTAATAAGAGCTCAAAAAAGTTAACTGTGAAAAATGGGACCTTTCTTCCATCGACTCTCATTATAAAGGATGTTAAAAAAAGTTAAAAAGTATAAAAAGTATAACAAGTATAAAACTTTGTAAAAATAAAAATACAAGCCACAATCACTTCAAAGAGCTGAACAGTTTGAAGTTTGAACTAAATTTCTAGCATAAAGTATGTGGAAGTAGTAGGGTGTCAAAAAAACGGCGGAATAAATAAATGAATAAACTAGAAAGGCAGTTCCTGTAGAAACTGCGTGGGCTCGCATAAATTGCAATGTATAAAGTTTTTGCCGTGTCAAGTTTGAAACTCGGGGACCGGAGTAATAGTGTTCCCATTGGTGGTCTAAGTCCATAATCAAAATTTCGGGACTGTAGCATATTGTAAACAAAAGTAGAAAATGTATTAAAGCTGAAGTAAAAGTTTTAAAAAGTATGAACATTTGGAAAAACTATAGTTTAAGCATAAATAACTGCATAAAGCGGAATAAAGTATGTGGAAGTTGTAGAAGTGTTTTTAAAAGTTTTTCTTTAATGTAAAAAAATTCAAGTTTATTCTTTTTAAGTAAAAAAAAAAAAAAAAAGTTTAAGTTTTTTCTTAAGTAAAAAAAAAAAAAAAGTTGAAGTTTTTTCTTAATAAGTAATTTTTTTTTAGTTTTCATTTTTTTAATTTTTTTTAATTTTTTTCAATTTTTTTCAATTTTTTTAATTTTTTTAATTTTTTTCAATTTTTTTCAATTTTTTTCAATTTTTTTCAATTTTTTTCAATTTTTTTCAATTTTTTTCAATTTTTTTCAATTTTTAATTAAAAAAAAAAAAAAAAAAAAAAAAAAAAAAAAAATGTTTTCATTTTTTTGAGTGCGTGTGTGCGTGCGTGCGTGCGTGCGTACGTGCGTGCGTGCGTGCGTGCGCTTGCGAGAGCTGTGTAAAGGCCAGCCAATAGGAAGACAGTGTGTGTGTGTGCGTGCGTGCTCTTGCGAGAGCTGTGTAAAGGCCAGCCAATAGGAAGATAGGGTGTGTGTGTGCGTGCGTGCGAAGACAGGGTGTGTGTGTGTGTGTGTGCGTGCGTGCGCTTGCGAGAGCTGTGTAAAGGCCAGCCAATAGGAAGACAGGGTGTGTGTGTGCGTGCGTGCGTGCGTGCGTGCGTGCGAAGACAGGGTGTGTGTGTGCGTGCGTGCGTGCGTGCGTGCGTGCACTTGCATGTGTCTAGCCTAATTGCACAAATAGCAGACCTACAAGCTCACAAGGTATCGCAGAGCAACTCATTGAGATCTTGTAACTTTAATGTCAAGCCCTGTAATTAAGCCCTTATATGTCTCAGCTGTGGAAGTAAAAAGAGTTCTACTACTTGCCAGCACTATGACTGGGAGATTTCAATGGTCCTGGATGGAGGAAACTATGCCCCGAACAAATTGCTCTATCGCAAAAAGTAAAAGTCGAATGCAAATATTTTTTTCGCTGTGAGTGGCCTGAGATATTGAGGTACACCATGTGCGATTGTGGTGTTGGTACGATTGAAAATGTGGTTATAAGAGCGAGTTAAGAATTGTCAGCGCGATAATTTCCTCGTAAGAATTATACAATGGAGGTCAATGAGCAGATTGACTGTTTTTGTGTCACTTAAAAGGCCGTAGTTCACATTCTGTATGTCTCTGTGCTTTGGTGGTCACATTGTGTGAAAGAGGACATGTGTGGCTACAAAATGACAAAAGAACATGCGTGTAAAATGAATACTTTGGCCGGGACGACAATTTGTTTGGTAAATTTTCAAGGAAAGAATTTCAGTCTCCACACTCTAGTCAAAGAAGGCCCGCACTCTAAAATGGCACTAATTACACGAAACGGCCTGCGATTGAACTGCGATTTCGGAAAAAACGTTTAACGTATTCGAATACGGTTTGAACCGTCCAGAGTCCAGAGTCGTGTGAGCGTTCTAAAGTTTAAATCACGTTTCTACGACAAAGTATGCCAGAGTAATGAGGCTGCAAAAGTGAGGTTGATTTAGAGATAAATCCCATACAAAGTCAATGGCAGGAAAAAACTATAAATAAAGTTAAATATTTTAAAAAGTATAAACTTTTTCAAAACAACTTTTTCACCAATGAAAGTTCAAAGATAGATGAACATTATAAAGTTTGAATGAAGTTTCAAAGTGAAAGTATGACGGAGTAATAAGAGCTCAAAAAAGTTAACTGTGAAAAATGGGACCTTTCTTCCATCGACTCTCATTATAAAGGATGTTAAAAAAAGTTAAAAAGTATAAAAAGTATAAAAAGTATAAAACTTTGTAAAAATAAAAATACAAGCCACAATCACTTCAAAGAGCTGAACAGTTTGAAGTTTGAACTAAATTTCTAGCATAAAGTATGTGGAAGTAGTAGGGTGTCAAAAAAACGGCGGAATAAATAAATGAATAAATAAATATAGGCTGGCAATAACTAGTGTGTGCTCGCTGTAGCGAGCCCACAATAAATATAGGCTGGCAATAACTAGTGTGTGCTCGCTGTAGCGAGCCCACAAATATAGGCTGGCAATAACTAGTGTGTGCTCGCTGTAGCGAGCCCACAAATATAGGCTGGCAATAACTAGTGTGTGCTCGCTGTAGCGAGCCCACAAATATAAAATATACCCTAAATCTATACCCCTATTTGTAAAAAAAACAATCATTTCCACCATCAGATTCAGATAGGGTATTCACTGACTGGGCTACTAAAGGGCTTTCCACTGTTGGAGATTTATACATGGAGAAATGCTTTGCATCAATATATTAGTTTAGCACAAAAACCATTATTCACAAGTTATGTAGGCTGTCATTGTATTTTCTGGTGAATTAACTCACAGTTTAACCCAGTGATCTTCAGCCATTTAAATTTCAAGGACCCCCACATTAAATGTATATGCATTAGCCTATAGGGTGACAGGGTCCTAGGCCATTTCATTATGATTTTCATCTCTGGACTGGGACCCCAAAACATGTTTACAATATTTTACAACAGTAGCTACTCATATTTTGTTATTTAAAGCTGTGATTATTTATTTAAGAAGCACTGTTCAGAACCAATGTTTGCCTTGAAAAAAAAAAAGAATCCTTAAAGGGATAGTTCAGATTTTTTTAATTTAAGTTGTATAAAATACTTGCCATTAATATAGTGGTTGCAACTGTATTAATTGACTGCACTAGTCCCGTGGTGGGAGTTCTGCTCTGGTTTTAGTGAATATTAAGTAGTTCCGGTCATTTTGTGGGGGGCACTGGGGCCACGCAATAAAAGTAAATTAATCCACAAAACGAACGTAATTTGTATTGTTGGCCTATTTCTAAAATATTAGCGCGACTTTCGTTCAACTTTGACCCCTCACATCACATGGAACTATTTTTTGGGCGTAGTTATATGGACACAAACAACATGGTTCTGTGTGATAGAGGGGTAAAAAAAGAACAAAAGTTGCACTAATATTTTAGAAATAGGTCAACAATACAAACTAGAAAGGCAGTTCCTGTAGAAACTGCGTGGGCTCGCATAAATTGCAATGTATAACGTTTTTGCCGTGTCAAGTTTGAAACTCGGGGACCGGAGTAATAGTGTTCCCATTGGTGGTCTAAATCCATAATCAAAATTTCGGGACTGTAGCATATTGTAAACAAAAGTAGAAAATGTATTAAAGCTGAAGTAAAAGTTTTAAAAAGTATGAACATTTGGAAAAACTATAGTTTAAGCATAAATAACTGCATAAAGCGGAATAAAGTATGTGGAAGTTGTAGAAGTGTTTTTAAAAGTTTTTCTTTAAAGTAAAAAAAAAAAAAAACTTTATTAAAAAAATTCAAGTTTATTCTTTTTAAGTAAAAAAAAAAAAAAAAAGTTGAAGTTTTTTCTTAATAAGTAATTTTTTTCTTAAGTAAAAAAAAAAAAAAAAGTTGAAGTTTTTTCTTAATAAGTAATTTTTTTTTAAGTTTTAATTTTTTTCAATTTTTTCAATTTTTTTCAATTTTTTTCAATTTTTTTCAATTTTTTTCAATTTTTTTCAATTTTTTTCAATTTTTTTCAATTTTTTTCAATTTTTTTCAATTTTTTTCAAATTTTAATTAAAAAAAAAAAATTAAAAAAAAAAAAAAAAAATGTTTTCATTTTTTTTCGTGCGTGTGTGCGTGCGTGCGTACGTGCGTGCGTGCGTGCGTGCGCTTGCGAGAGCTGTGTAAAGGCCAGCCAATAGGAAGACAGGGTGTGTGTGTGCGTGCGTGCTCTTGCGAGCACGCGTGCTCTTGCGAGAGCTGTGTAAAGGCCAGCCAATAGGAAGATAGGGTGTGTGTGTGCGTGCGTGCGAAGACAGGGTGTGTGTGTGTGTGTGCGTGCGTGCGCTTGCGAGAGCTGTGTAAAGGCCAGCCAATAGGAAGACAGGGTGTGTGTGTGCGTGCGTGCGTGCGTGCGTGCGTGCGTGCGAAGACAGGGTGTGTGTGTGCGTGCGTGCGTGCACTTGCATGTGTCTAGCCTAATTGCACAAATAGCAGACCTACAAGCTCACAAGGTATCGCAGAGCAACTCATTGAGATCTTGTAACTTTAATGTCAAGCCCTGTAATTAAGCCCTTATATGTCTCAGCTGTGGAAGTAAAAGAGTTCTACTACTTGCCAGCACTATGACTGGGAGATTTCAATGGTCCTGGATGGAGGAAACTATGCCCGAACAAATTGCTCTATCGCAAAAAGTAAAAGTCGAATGCAAATATTTTTTTCACTGTGAGTGGCCTGAGATATTGAGGTACACCATGTGCGATTGTGGTGTTGGTACGATTGAAAATGTGGTTATAAGAGCGAGTTAAGAATTGTCAGCGCGATAATTTCCTCGTAAGAATTATACAATGGAGGTCAATGAGCAGATTGACTGTTTTTGTGTCACTTAAAAGGCCGTAGTTCACATTCTGTATGTCTCTGTGCTTTGGTGGTCACATTGTGTGAAAGAGGACATGTGTGGCTACAAAATGACAAAAGAACATGCGTGTAAAATGAATACTTTGGCCGGGACGACAATTTGTTTGGTAAATTTTCAAGGAAAGAATTTCAGTCTCCACACTCTAGTCAAAGAAGGCCCGCACTCTAAAATGGCACTAATTACGCGAAACGGCCTGCGATTGAACTGCGATTTCGGAAAAACCGTTTAACGTATTCGAATACGGTTTGAACCACGAAAAAGTCCAGAGTCGTGTGAGCGTTCTAAAGTTTAAATCACGTTTCTACGACAAAGTATGCCAGAGTAATGAGGCTGCAAAAGTTAGCTTGATTTAGAGATAAATCCCATACATTGTCAATGGGAGGGAAAAACTATGAATAAAGTTAAATATTTTAAAAAGTATAAACTTTTTCAAAACAACTTCTTCACCAATGAAAGTTCAAAGATAGATGAACATTATAAAGTTTGAATGAAGTTTCAAAGTGAAAGTATGACGGAGTAATAAGAGCTCAAAAAAGTTAACTGTGAAAAATGGGACCTTTCTTCCATCGACTCTCATTATAAAGGATGTAAAAAAAAGTTAAAAAGTTAAAAAGTATAAAAAGTATAAAACTTTGTAAAAATAAAAATACAAGCCACAATCACTTCAAAGAGCTGAACAGTTTGAAGTTTGAACTAAATTTCTAGCATGAAGTATGTGGAAGTAGTAGGGTGTCAAAAAAACGGCGGAATAAAGAATAAACATAGGCTGGCAATAACTAGTGTGTGCTCGCTGTAGCGAGCCCACAATTACGTTAGTTTTGTGGATTAATTTACCTTTACTGCGTGGCCCCCTGTGCCCCCCACAAAATGACCGGAACTACTTGATATTTCACCAAAACCAGAGCAGAACTCCCACCACGGGACTCTGGCAATCAATTAATACAGTTGCAACCACTATATTAATGGCAAGTAGTTCATACAACTTAAAAATCTGAACTATCCCTTTAACCTTTAAGCTAAAATAATTATGACCGGGGACTTAAAATCATTGTTTTAATTGATGGCCTTCATGCCCTGGCACTCGGCCTTGTGCCCTCAAAAAGTTGACCACACTAAAGGCCAAGTGACCTTGCCCCTAAAAGGATGAAATTCCAGGCCTGCTCACAACAACATGTGTGTAACAAGTAGCGAATCTACGAGCTCACAACACGATGGCATCACTCACAACATGTGTGAGCTAACCAATGAAAAGAGCTTTGACTAAAATAATTACTTCATTGGATCAATATTGGAACACAGGTTATTTCTTGGAACATTCTTGGTCTACAACTAAACAGAGCTGCATGCGCTTATGACGGAAACAACACAAATACAAACTTCACACGAGGATGCAAAGGAAACATTCAGTCACAATGTCCAGTTCGCGAATTAATTCACAACGGTCAACATAAGTAAAATAAGGAGTATATTTTTACATTTTCCAAGAAGAACACAGCCAGTAGCATATTAAGTAAAACATTATAGGGGCTATAGGCTATTATGGGAAATGTACACTAACTAATTTACCTCAGATAATGTTTTCATGATAAAACCATGAAATGGTCTATGGTCTAATCTCATGGAATAAATGGGTGAGGTGGACTAAACAAGTGTAGTGCTTGGGTCGTTCACTCACAGTTAACAGTTATTTTTTGTATTGAGTTGTGCTTGAAATGTTCTGTAATTCTGCAAACTGTTAATAAATACTTAAATCAATCACACGCACACGCACACACACACACACACACACACACACGCGCGCGCGCGCGCGCGCGCGCACACACAACACACACACACACACACACACACACACACACACACACACACACACACACACACACACACACACACACAGAGATTGTTCTAAACTTCAGTGGTTGTTTGACGGTGCTACTGTATTGTTCTCAAAGTGGGGTCTGGGGACCTCCTTGAGGGGGTTCCAGCTAGGGGGACCTCCAGGGGTCCTTGAGGGGGTTCCAGCTAGGGGGACCTCCAGGGGTCCTTGAGGGGGTTCCAGCTAGGGGGACCTCCAGGGGTCCTTGAGGGGGTTCCAGCTAGGGGGACCTCCAGGGGTCCTAGAGGGGGTTCCAGCTAGGGGGACCTCCAGGGGTCCTTGAGGGGGTTCCAGCTAGGGGGACCTCCAGGGGTCCTTGAGGGGGTTCCAGCTAGGGGGACCTCCAGGGGTCCTTGAGGGGGTTCCAGCTAGGGGGACCTCCAGGGGTCCTTGGGGTTCCAGCTAGGGGGACCTCCAGGGGTCCTTGAGGGGGTTCCAGCCAGGGGGACCTCCAGGGGTCCTTGAGGGGGTTCCAGCTAGGGGGACCTCCAGGGGTCCTTGAGGGGGTTCCAGCTAGGGGGACCTCCAGGGGTCCTTGAGGGGGTTCCAGCTAGGGGGACCTCCAGGGGTCCTAGAGGGGGTTCCAGCTAGGGGGACCTCCAGGGGTCCTTGAGGGGGTTCCAGCTAGGGGGACCTCCAGGGGTCCTTGAGGGGGTTCCAGCTAGGGGGACCTCCAGGGGTCCTTGAGGGGGTTCCAGCTAGGGGGACCTCCAGGGGTCCTTGAGGGGGTTCCAGCTAGGGGGACCTCCAGGGGTCCTAGAGGGGGTTCCAGCTAGGGGGACCTCCAGGGGTCCTTGAGGGGGTTCCAGCTAGGGGGACCTCCAGGGGTCCTTGAGGGGGTTCCAGCTAGGGGGACCTCCAGGGGTCCTTGGGGTTCCAGCTAGGGGGACCTCCAGGGGTCCTTGAGGGGGTTCCAGCCAGGGGGACCTCCAGGGGTCCTTGAGGGGGTTCCAGCTAGGGGGACCTCCAGGGGTCCTTGAGGGGGTTCCAGCCAGGGGGACCTCCAGGGGTCCTTGAGGGGGTTCCAGCTAGGGGGACCTCAGCAAAATGATGGCTTTTCGAAAATAGACGATCTACAAAAGCTCACAGTTGTGAGCTTGTATTGTCAAAGGCATTTCACAAAATGTTGACGAAATGTGAGACATTTGGAACAATTTACAACATTTGTAACACAAGTCTTCTCTCGTCATGGGGGTCCCTGACTGCAGTGCTGCAGTCACAAAAAATATTTTCATATCGATGGGGGTCTGAACCTCTGCGGCCAAATACATAATACCTGTATTAGTATACATTGGGGGGGGGGGGGGGGGGGTCCTTCCTTCCTTGAAATGGAAAAGGGCTGATAATCTGTGGGTGTATATATACATATGCAGTGTGGCGGTCTCACCAGCAGACGGTGCTGTAGAGCGGTGGCACAGGGTGATGAACATCATGGGGGCGTGGTCGTTCTGGTCCCACTCTGGGCCGCTGGGCGGGTACCAGTGTTGTTTTCCTCGACTAAAACCAAGACGAAAAATGTGACGAAAACTACATGAAAACTAAATGAAAACCGTAAGCTATGATGACTATGATATGGCTATGATAAAACTAAGACTGAATATGTTGACAATTTCGTCAACAGATAAAAAACTAGAGTAAAATGGAAGGGACTAGTGGACAAGAGATCCAGTATAAGTAAAAGACAAGTCATTTTACACTTGGTTGCATTACAAGCTCACAATGTGTCGCGTTGCGACGCGTTGTGAGCTTGTAGATCGGCTATTTTCAGTAAAATCAGCCATCATGACGGCATCAAGGCCCGCCAGAACACATTTTAGTCGACAAAATCACCTGTAGATTTTGTCGACTACAATTGGGTTGGACTCCATGCGCGCCCACACCCCTCTAGAGCAGAAAGCGCGCTGGCAGTCAGTTGAACAAAGCACTTGAACGTTCAGAATGAAGCAATATTGCACGAGAGGCCCGGTGTGCTTTACCGTCGTTTAATGGCACGCCTGCGTTGCTGCAGGAACAAGCCGATAGGCCAGTTCTATAGGGACGTGCACACACAGAGGTCAAAGTGCCCCTTTTACCCGTCTGTAAAACAACTGCCCTCTCCAGACCACCAATGCAGCATTCACTACATGTTGAAAGGAATGCAAATGCCAATTTGACGTTCAGAATGACGTTCAGAGCGTCACTTGCAGTCGCAGCTGTGTTGATGTGTTCATTATTTTTTAGTAGTAACGTTAACCTGTTTAGACAGGACGATTCTACAAAAATGTCTTCTATATCCTGACGGTGTTCTGAAAAACCCATATTTCTATGTCAGTGGTTTTGTCAAGGATCCCCCCAAAAAATTTATGTAATTGGCCGCCGACCCCCAACTGAAAATATGTTGTTCAATATATATTGTGGGAGGTCGGGTGGGAAATACAACTCAGAGTGCAGTTTCAGGGGTTAGACACACGATGGCGCCCCTTGGCTTTATTTCTCCAACAGGTTCAAACAAAGTCAGTTTTCACAAACAGAACTCAGACAGTAATATTCTTTGCATGAGGTCCCGGTTCCGAGGCGGGAGTCGTCACTGCAGAGGATGAGAGGGGATGTTAGCATACGGTCAGAGCACAAGGTAAGTACAAAGTTGGGGCCTGAGACACCCGGTCTAGGCAGTCTACCAACTAGACCTTTGTATAACTCTTTCTCTTCTTCTTTTCCAGGTTCCAGAGGAGGCCAGGAGGCTCCCCCGGAGGTAGGTAAGGGGGTGCGTATCTTTCTCTATCCACAAGGCACAGAAGAGTACTTTAGAGTAGAAGTACTCGGATACGGGGTGGTGAGTAATTAGAGTAAAAGTACTTGGTATGGTACCGGGCGGGGATGGTACGGCGGGCCCCTTGGGCTCGGCCAACAGGAAGATACACAAGCATTTATATTCTTATTTCTCTCTATCTACTGGGTGGCCGTGTCGGTACGACAACGGCAGTCAGGGGGTTAACACAAAGTAAGCGCTCTAGTTTCTAACGGTCTTCTTTCACCGGGCCTGGCGGCGCAAGCCAACTTAAAGTCTCTTCAAAGGGTGAAATAAACATAACACGGTCCTGTCTTCTTTCACAGGGTGGACGTGACACTTTATCTAGAGCCTGCTAGCTTCCATTAGTCTCTACGGGGTTATCTTCATTCAACAATCTTCAGTGTACAACACCACGGAGACACTCTTCATTCACAGTCTTCATTTAGCATCGACAGGGTGACTTCCTTCATTCACAATCTTCGTTATTATCCTTAGCTGCTCATTTGCCACTATGAGTGCCTCTTCTTAATAACACGGGTGATAGATAGTGAACGGTTTGTCTTACTGCGACCTTATGGAGCTGTTGAGCTGCCGTTTCCATACGAGGGTCCCGTCTCCGCACTCGTCCCCGATACGAGCCAGGTGGGTCTCCAGCATGTATGCGGCTCTCCGTGTATATTTGTCTATGGGGGGCACACGCTCCTGCGTGTGCTTCCAGCCCCACTCCTACAAGCCTGGTGATGTGAGAATATAAGAGAGCAATTGAGTGGTGATACAAACGATCAAACAATAAACATAGTCCATACGTGAGAGTCCATAAGTGAGAGGAGTGTGGACTTACCATCCAACGCCGAGTGGACGGCATATGCTGCGCGAGCGTCTGTGTGTAGCAGGGATCTGATACTGCTAGGTGCGCAGGTTGTTTATAAAGGGCGCGGCTGACAGGCTGCGGCTGTCCTTAATTGCTAACCAGGGCGGCGGCCGGAATGAGGCGCAGCTGATTTAGAATTGCTCTGGGATAGTACACTGAGTCTATGACACGGCCGTGGGCGTGCCTGGTTGTCATGGTAACGCGCCCCTCCCCCTGAGGTGAGACCTGACACACTCCACAATATATATATATATATATATTCAAAGATTTGCGCCACATTTTCATGATTTTTCAAAAATAGCAGATCTACAAGCTCGTAGCGCGGCACTCGGTGCCGTCCTATGAGCTTGTAGATCTGCTATTCTTTCAATAGCTAAAGTGTAACATAATGCTTAACCCATTCTGGGCGGGAACCCCTTTTGGTGTTTTAAGCATTTATACTTTAGCTATTGAAAAAGCAGACCTAAAAGCTCATAGCGAGGCATCGAGTGCCGCGCTACGAGCTTGTAGGTCTGCTATTTTTTTTTAATCCTGAGCAATGTGGTGCAAAACGTTTTTAACCACCAATATAATAGAAGATATGATATGATATAGTACTTTATTGTCAGTTCACACTGAAATTTGTCTTGCGACACAGCAGCCAAGTATGCAGAAACACATATACAAACACAAAGAACAAGACAATTTACATACATAAAGACATGAGCAATATCCACCGCTTAGATTATCCTGTGGCTACTACATCTCCTGATTAAGCCTCAAGGTCGACTGGTAGACAAAGGACCTCTTTAGTCTGACCTTATTGTATGCTGGTACACCATATCTCCTTCCTGAAGGTAGCAACCTATATTCTCCATACAACACATGCTTAGTATTAGAGGTGATTTTCCTTGCTAACCTTAGGATGCTGTTATGTGGATGTATAAAGTTTCTGAAGTTGTTGTCCAACAATCTTTGAACAAATGTTCAGTTGTTGCAGCAGTTGTGACTTTAGGGCTGCAGACAGACATCCATACCAGGTGGTACTACAGTACTGAAGAACACTCATAATAACAGAAGTGAAAAACAAAAGGAGAATCCGTCTACTAGCACCGAAGGATCTTAGACGGCGAAGGAAGTAGATTCTTTGCTTTGTTTTCTTACACACTGAATCAATCTGATCTTTCCATGACAAAAGATGGTCTATTACTACTCCTAGGTATTTGTACGAACATACCTGGTTGATCGGTTCACCATGAATAGTAATGGGGGATCTGTGTATCTCTGGTGGTGTACCAAAAACAATCTCTTCTGTCTTTTTTGTGTTAACGATGAGAGCGTTGTTATCACTCCATTCAACCACCTTATTTACTCTGAGGCTTTTTCAGAAAACTGTCAGGATTTAGAAGGCATTTGTAGAATCGTCCTCAGGTCTAAATGGGCATTATTGTTTGAAAATGTGGTTGTGAAAATGTGGCACAAATATATAATTATATTCTTTCAGAGCGAACGTTTTAAACTCAAATCTTTCCTTCTGGGGGAGTCCCTGGAACAACATATTTACAGATGGGGGTCGGCGGCCAATTACAGATTATGTTTGGGGTTCCTTGACATTTTATTTTTTTAGAAAACTGTCAGGATTTAGAAGACATTTAGGAGAACCTGGTCTCAGTCCTAAATGGGTTAATGATGAAGGTATTGAACAGTGGTCTAGCCCCCCCCCCCCCCCCCCCCCCCCCCCACTTTACCCCCACCCCCCCCTCCTCCTCCTTCCTCTGATCCTGATATACCTATGTCCACTCCCCATCGTTCTCCACCATTACCCCCCCCTTGTGTATCCACTGCCCCGCTCTCCCCACCCTCTCTGACCTCGACCCCCCCCAGGTTCCCCACCGTACTTATCGCCAAGACAAGACCACCAACCATAGTACAGGTCCCCCCTAGAACAGATTCGCAGCAGCACGGAACGCATTCCCAACCGCAAGTATCCATGTCCCTTTAGTCAACTTCTCAAGTAGGCTCTCAACAAAGGATAAGGATAACATGAGAGAGTTAAACCGCAATATTTGAAATAGCAATGGCTTTAGTTTCCTCCCTAAATTGGATGAAAGGGATTTTAAAGTGGATTCTGATAACATACATTGGGAAACAGAGACAGGCAGAGCAATGCTTGTAAATTGGCTTACTAGTTTAAACTTTTAGACCCCATAAACCCAGAAAGGAGGGGGGGTAAGTCAAACATAATTAATCTGTCCCATTACTTCCAGCCAGATCAACACCAGACCGAACTGCTGGAAAAGGGACTTTCATTTGTCCCGACACTGGATATCTATAAACAACAAACCAACAGGTTAAAGAAAGACCTTTCGCAGTATCACCGCAGATTGAAACTAGCTACACACTTTGGAATGGACCAGGGAACGGAGATACTGCCTTTTCAACCAAAATCGAACTGGGAACCGTCTGAGAATTTAATCCCAAGCAGCCTTAAACGACTGATGCAGAAGGACATGAATACGGTAACACGCATACCGGGACACATTAAGGAAAAAGATAATCTCACAATAGAACAAACCAGGGCACTTAGGGAACTAATCAACAACAAACAAATCGTTATCAAACCAGCAGACAAAGGCTCCTGCATAGTAATTATGGATAGACACCAATACCTGTTAGAAGGTGAGAGACAGCTCAACAATCAGGACCATTATAGGCAATTAGACCAACCCATTTACATGCAGACAGCTACGAAGGCCATAGCCATAAACAGACTTAAGGACAAAAGGCACATAAACGCCAAACAACATCAATACTTAATAGGACAGGATAGCCCACGGGCTAGGATATTTTATCTTTTACCAAAAATACACAAAAGCCCGGATTCATGGACAATACCATATGAAATTCCACCCGGGATACCAATTGTGTCGGACTGTGGCAGCGAGACGTATCAGACAGCAGAGTTTATTGAATATTTCCTGAACCCACTGTCGATAAAACACCCCAGTTTTATAAAAGACACTTACGATTTTGTGGACAAAATTAAAGCTATTAAAGTAGGAAAGGAGGCCCTTCTATTTTCAATAGATATAGACAGCCTCTACACAAACATTGAAACAGAAACAGGGCTACAAGCAGTCAGGGAAGTCTTTAGTAAATACCCAGACACAAGTCGACCAGAGGAGGAATTACTCCAATTACTAGACTTAAATCTAACCCAGAATGATTTTTCCTTTAACAACAAATTCTATTTACAAATCAAAGGCACGGCCATGGGAAAGAGATTTGCACCATCTTATGCAAACATTTACATATGGGAACAGACCGCACTAGAAAAATGCAGACTTAAACCGACACATTACTATAGATTTCTAGATGATATATTTGGAATATGGGAACATAGCCAAGAAGAATTCCAGGAATTTATTGATGTTTTAAATAGCCATCATAGATCCATAACGATAAAATATGTGACACACACAGAAAGGATTGACTTTCTTGATGTAACAATCTTCAAGGGCCCAAACTTTAACACAAATGGGAAACTAGACTTAAAAGTATTCTTTAAAGAAACAGACACTCACGCCCTATTACACAAAACGTCATTCCACCCGACACACTCCTACACAGGAATAGTCAAATCACAACTACTAAGATTCCATAGGATTTGCACGCAAAGAAGTGATTTCAAAATAGCTTGTAAAACTCTATTTAATGCTCTCAGACTAAGAGGATACACTAGGACCTTCCTCCGGAAAGCCCAAAATACCTTCTTAGAAATAAAAGTGCGAGATACAGGCCCCAAATTGGCCCTGATAACCAGTTATTCAACACAGAGCACACTAGCCAACAACAGAATAAAAAGGAATTTTGAGAACCGAACAGACGATCTTCTAAAAGATTATAAAATTATATCGGCCTACAGAAAAAATAAAAACCTTAAAGATTATCTAGTACACAGCAAGCTAAAAGAAATCAACACACCAGCACGCCAGGGACCAGAATACTTCAAACCCAAACAATTAGTAAAAAATAGAACCACAAAACGCGTCTTGGAGATTAAACAACAAATAACAGCCAGAACCAGCAACTGCATTTATTTAATCACATGTGAAAAATGTGGTTTACAATATGTCGGAGAGACAGGTAAAACAATAGGTACTAGGCTGGGACAACACAGATACAATATTAACAATGCCAAAAAGACAACCACAAGATTGGTGCAACATTTCATGGCGAACGGCATTGGAGCTCTAAAATGCGCTGGACTTCAACACAATCCTAACTGGACAGTAGGACAAAGACGTTTTAATGAAAAACAGTGGATTAAGAACCTCAACACGGATTTCCTCGAGGCTTAAACATGCCTAAAATTAGATCTTGAACACTAAAAAACTTAAACTCAGGATTAAACTGGAGAAATCTAAAAGTGATTGGATCAGACTTCCTTCGGATACATGGCGAATGCATTTATTCCTTGCATTGTGCCTACACATGTTGCGACCTGCGGTCGCAACATGTGTAGGCACAGTGCACTGAAATCTTTTAATTCCCCCCCACATGCTCACAACGCCTCGAGATCAGATATTTTGTTAATGGTTGCCTCTTTCTTAGGTCATATTTACAATTTGGCCAATGTTTGACATTTTTATAGTGGTTTGTTCATTACTTAAATACAATTTACAAGTTAGGCATTTACCGTACACAGTGATTTACAGTATAGAACAACACATTGAAATACATCAGATACATGGAAAATAGTCATCAAGAATCATAAGTAAGTTAAGAACCTAACATTAGAATATCTGTACAGTGAAATAATGAGTATAAAATGCTGTCCAAATGACATAAGTTGAGCCTATTATACGCCTGTAAGGTCGTCGAGGCTAGGCCAGGTGCTACTTATGATGCTAATGGTCTAAAGTGTGCAGATACAGAATACTGCATGTCACTCTGTTTACTGTTCATTGAGAAAACAACGTTGCACATTAGGCTAATCGTCTGGGGACCCTCTGGGGGTCCAGACCCACAGTTTGATTACCACTGGTCTCTCTGGGTGCTGTCTCCACCATCTGAAGTGAGGAAAAGTCTTAACCGGCCACACATGAGTC
>NC_137864.1:140000-235000 GCF_963924005.1 Protomyctophum bolini
AGCGGCAGATTTCACATTGTTGTAACCAACAACTTCTCCGACAGCTAAACCACATTCTACTTGTTCTACTGAACAAGGAATAGCAGAGGCAATCTTAATGCCGTGTTTCCTTGTCAGTCCTGGTATTAGCGCTTTCATTGTTTAACAAACAAATTAACAATGCGCCCAGCACAGCGGCTGGCCGCACACGGAACACCAAATTAAACTAAACCCACTGTGAAAACTGTTACTAACTAACAAATCAAAGGGAAAAAAAAGAAAAATAAAGTTTGAAAGAGACAAACTTAGGAAACAAACCAAACGCTTCTCACACACTCAGCAGCACATCCACACCCACTCAGAGAGAGAGAGAGAATGAGAGAGAGATGAGAGAGAGAGAGATAAGAAGAGAGAGAGAGAGAGAGAGAGAGAGAGAGAGAGAGAGAGAGAGAGAGAGAGAATGAAGGGCCTCCCACACCGGCGGCGTCCGACGCCTCGCCTGACGCGCAGATAGAACCTGTTCTATTTTCGGACGGAGCCGGTGTGTGTTGGGCTTGAGAGAGAGAGAAAGTGAGACAGAGATAAGAGAGAGAGAGAAATAAGAAAGAGAGAGAGAGAGTGATAAAGGACTACTGACCTGAGCTCCTCCAGTCTACAATGTGTTGACATCAGTCCAACACAGAGACGCTTAACGCCTGCGTCGTGCAGCTTGCTACCCCCCAGGTCCAGGTGTGTCAGACTAGAGGAGTTGGAGCAGAGAACTGAGGCCAGATCTTCACAGCATCTCTCTGTGAGTCTACACCACCCCAACCTGAATGGAGATGAACACATGAAAATGTTATTCTGTCTCATTAAATGTCTTTAGTCAAGCCATTTTATTTGTTCAACACATTTCATAACAGATACTCAGTGTGCTTCACATTAAAATAATACATTATTATAAATATACACCCACACACACACACGTGCGGACACACACGCGCGCGCGGATACACACACACACACGCACGCACGCACGCACGCACGCACGCATGCACACACACACACACACACACACACACACACACACACACACACACAGTGGTGTAAAGTAACTATAGTTAATACTGTAGTTACTTTGTAGATTTAGATTATTATTACATAACAGTAACCACTTCAGCCCTATATACTACAAGCTCACAATGCACCGACACACTGCAAGCTTGTAGATCTGCTTTTTACGAAAGATTTGTGTACATTTTGAAAAGTGGTGAAAAGGAACATTCTGCATAATTAGTACTATATTTTACCCATTTAAATCCTAAAAGTTTTCAGAAAAATCTATGTTTCTTTGTCAGTGGTGGTCAACCTTTTTCATGTCAAGGACCCCAGATTAATCATTTATTTTGCTGCCGACCCCCATCTCAAAATATGTTGTTCCAGAGACCCCCCAGAAGCAAAGATTTGAGTTAAAAACATTCGCTGTGAAAGAATATATATTCAAAGATTTGTGCCTCATTTTCACAATTTTTCAATAGCTAAAGTATAACATAATGCTTAAAACACCATAAGGGTTTCCCGTCCTGAATGAGTAAGTATATTTTGATGCCAATTATTTGGTATTTTGGTATTATATGGGGACCTACCACGGGTCATGGACAAAGTCAGAGAGAGAAGGATGAGGCTGGCAGGGGACTGCGTCAGGCATCCAGAACTTGAGGCAAGTACTGTACATTGACCCTATGGGAGCCAACCCAGGGCAAAGCCAGGAGGGGAAAGAAGTGTACCACCTATGTAGACGTGCTGCGGCGCGACAGCTTGGCTAACAACACTGCAGAGCTCAATAACCTGATGTTGGATAGGAATTTGTGGAGGGCAGCGATCCAGGAATCCCGAGTTGGTGTTGGCTAGACCTCACTCTCACAGCAACTAATTTGGTACTTTTACTCAAGTACATTTTGAATACCGGAACTTCACCTAACAGAGTTCTACATTGTGTTATTGATACTTTTATTTCAATTGTGAGTACTTTTGTCCAGAGAGAGAGAGAGAGAGAGAGAGAGAGAGAGAGAGAGAGGGAGAGAGAGGGAGGGAGAGAGGGAGAGAGAGAGGGGAGAGAGAGAGAGAGAGAGAGAGAGAGAGAGAGATAGAGGGGGGGAGTGAGAGAGAGAGAGAGAGAGAGGGGGGGAGAGAGAGAGAGAGAGAGAGAGAGAAGAGAAGTGGAGTCTGTCAAATCCCGCAAAATTGTAGTACAAGCTCACAACGCACCGACACATTGCGAGCTTGTAGATCTGCTTTTTCAAAAGATTTATGTACATTTTTAAAAGTGGTGAAATGGAACATTGTGCGTAATGAGTACTTTATTTTGACCTGAAGCTGATTTATTTTAAAGGCTTCTAAATCCTAAAAGTTTTCTGAAAAAAAATCTATGTCAGTGGTGGTCAACGTTTTTCATGTCAAGGACCCCCAGATTAATCATTTATTTTGCTGCCGAACCCTATCTCAAAATATGTTGTTCCAGGAACCCCCCAGAAGCAAATATTTTAACCCATTCTGGGCGGGAACCCCTATTGGTATCTTACCCCCTCAGGCCGGGCACCCATATTTGGGTTCTGTACAGTATGTACAGTATTCAAAAATGTAAATTTTATTCAAAATTTATTTGAAGTTTTTCAGAAACCTTAGGTCAGGATTTAGAGGCGTTTTTAGAATCGGCCTTAGGCCTAAATAGGTTAAAAAGTTGCTGTGAAAGAATATATACTGTATTCAAAGATTTGCGCCACATTTTCAAAATCTGAAGTATAACATAATGCTTAAAACACCAAAAGGGGTTCCCGTCCTGAATGGGTTAACCCATTCATGACAGCTCATAGTGTGGCACCTAGTGACACGCTACGAGCTTGTAGATCTGCTATTTTTGTTTTAATCGCGAAAGTGTGGCGCAAATCTTTGAATATATATTCTTTCAGAGCGAACCATTTTAGCTCAAATCTTTGCATATGGGGGGAGTCCCTGGAACAACATCCACGGCCAAATACAGATAATTCTGGGGGTCCTTGACATGTTATTCTGTGTCATTAACTGTATTTAGTCAAGTCCACTTTAATTGTATAGCACATTCCATACTAGATAAACTCAGTGTGCTTCATATAAAAAAATACAGTACCTGCACGAACGAACGCACGCACGCATTCCAAAACATACAGTAACCACTTCAGCCCTAAATGCTTACCAGGGGGGCAGTCAGAGAGATATTTTGTGAAGCCACTAAGGAAATGAAAGTTCATATAATGGCCTGTTGTGGCGCTGTCACTGGACCCAGAAAAACCCATAGCCCCATAGAAGTCCATGTATTTTGGCCCAACTTCACCTAGACCAGGGGTGCCCATTACGTCGATCGCGGTCGACCAGTCGATCGCAAGAGCTGCGCAGGTAGACCGCTTGGCCTGACAACAAAAAAATAAAAAATAAACAATCCTCGCCTCGGGCAGGCGGCGGCGGCTTTAAAACCCCCCACAATGCAGTGCCTTGTTTTCAAGTGTGAGGAACGTCGGGTCTGTTCTGTTGTTAAACAAACAAATTAAAAGGATCTATCCATCATTGCTCATATAGCAAGATGCGCGCGGCAAAGAAGCCTAAAACCTATCACTTCCATGCAGAGTGGGAAGAAGATTATTTTTTCACAATGTCACATTCCAACTGCGTTTGCCTTATATGCAATATCAGCGTCTTTGCAAAGAAAGGAAATGTGGAGAGGCATTTTACATCACTTCATAAAAAGTACAACAGTGAATTCCCTCCCAACAGTGAACTGAGAAGGACAAAGTTGAGCGACCTGAAAACGCAGTTAACAGAGCAGCAGTTAAAATTCACAAAGCCCAATTCTAAAGCAAAGGCAGCCACTGAAGCGTCATTCCGGGTCAGTCACATGCTCATTCGAGGTAAGAAGTCCTTCCAAGATGGACAGATGGCAAAAGACGCCTTCCTTGTGGCAGCAGACTCCTTATTTTGTGATTTTAAAAACAAATCTGAAATAGTATCAGCTGTCAAGTCCCTGCAGTTATCCAGAAACACTGTTACACGGCGCTGTGAAATGATGGCCGTTGATTTGACGCAGCAACTTAAAAAAAACATTGCAAAATGTGAGTGTTTCTCGCTGCAGCTAGACGAGTCCACTGATATAAGTGATACAGCACAATTGTGCATTTTCATCAGAATGGTGTTTAAAGATATGACAGCCAAAGAGGAACTATTAACAATCCTACCAATGAAGGCAACCACTCGGGGTGAGGACATTTTTCAGACATTCAAAGACTTTGTTGACAAAAACCAGATCACAATGTCTAAATTGGTCTCAATCACCACTGACGGCGCACCTGCAATGGTGGGGCGCAGAAATTGATTCATCGCCAAATGCAAGCAAGACAACGATTTCCCCGACTTTGTTAACTATCACTGCATAATACACCAGCAAGCGCTATGTGCGAAAATGTTGAACATGAAAGAGGTGATGGATGTGTCATTGAAAGTCGCATGCTCTATCCGGGCCAGAGCACTTCAGAGACGGTTGTTCCGTGCGCAACTGGAAGAGCCTGACAGCGACCACACTGACCTTTTGCTACACACCGATGTCAGATGGCTTAGTAGGGGCAAATTCTTGCAAAGGTTCCGTGAGCTCCTACCAGAGATAAAAGCGTTTCTCCTTGGTGCTTCACATGCAGAATACACACAACTTGATGACGCACAGTGGCTGCTAGATTTGGCATTCTTAACTGATGTGACAAACATGTTGAATGAGCTTAACTTGGAGCTGCAAGGGAAAGACAAAAATGTGGTCGACATGATCAGCTCAGTTAACTGTTTCAAAAGCAAACTAAAAATGCTGTTATCAAAGATGCAGCGCAAGGAACTGAGGAAGTTCCCAAACCTAGAATCCGAGCTGGAGAGGCAAGGGTTGGCTAGGGCGCAATTTGACTGTGCACGCTACACAGAGCAAATAAAAAATGTGCAGTCTGACTTTCACAAACGCTTTCAAGATTTTGCCTTACTCGAGCCCATCGCAACATTCATGTGCTTTCCATTCAGAGAAGACACTGATGTTGATGCCATCGCCACGAAAATAGCAACACTTTTTAACATGAACTCTTCTGCGTTGGAGAATGAAATCATGGCACTGCAGGCTGACATACAGCTAAAGTCGCGAGCCCGCGATGGAGAGTTTTGGAATTTACTCGTGGAGGAAAAGTATCCAAACATCAGGACTTGTGCAGCCTCGCTCACAGCGTTATTTGGCTCCACATATTTATGTGAATCAGCATTTTCCCACATGAAGATAATTAAGTCCAAATATCGTTCCACGTTGACGGACGATCATTTGGAGGCCTGTTTAAGACTAGCTGTCAGCAGTGACACTCCGGATTACGCAGCGCTGACGGACTCCATTCAGTGCAAGCAGTCATCTGATTAAGGTAGGAATCTGAGCATGCGCGCGCGTGTGTGTGTGTCCTGAATAGCGCTGCTATTTAAGATAGTGAGCAATGAAATGTTGTTTAAAGATGCATGTGTTGATTTGGTTTCTTAGCCTTGCTTTCTTTTTGTCGTTTTCACAGGGACAGTCAACAAGAGAGAGAGAGAGTGGGAAAGTCAGAGAGCTTCAAGCAATCAGTGCCAAAACTTGTTTATATAAGGCAGGAATAATAACTTGACAGAGACTGGTCAAGACAGAGCTGTTTTATTCACTGTGCAATGCACAGCTATTTTTTTTTTTCTTCATGTGAACCCAAACAGTGTTATACCGTGTTGTTTCATGGCTTATTAATGAGAAAGTAAGAGACTCTTTATTGTACCTGTTGTTTCATGGTTTATTGATAGTGTGCTCTTTGAGTTGAGTGGTGCATTATTCCTTCATGTGATTGTGTATGCTTTTTATGCGTGATACTTGAGCAATATGTTATTACAAAGAGTAACTTTAACAAAAAATCTCTTCTTTGCAATGTGGGGTAACTGAAAAGCTAAATAAATAGAATTGATTTTGAAACAATCCTAATGCCTTAATGTTATTTATTTTGCCATATACTGTAGGTACATATTTTGAGTATTTTAAGGGATGGGATAATTATTTTTTGGGTTGGTAGATCACCTTGAGCTGGCAATTTTAAAAGTAGACCTCAAGTCAAAAAAGTGTGGGCACCCCTGACCTAGACTGTATTACCTTAATAAACATGGTCATGAATACTTTTTGCTTCCAGTCACTAGTTTAAAGTCTCATTTCTAATGTCATAATATTCTTTTTGGAAAATTATGGTCCCATTTATAAAAAAAATGACCATAAAGTCGCGCATGTTCTGAGGGGCGTGGCTACCGTTACAGTCTATGAACGTGATCCCCCACCCACTCGAGTCAAAATAAAAACCAACGAAGAAGAAGGGGGAAGTCCCGCCTCGTTGTCTGGGCCAGCCAATGGGCCAGCTGGCCTGAGCTGGGCCAAAACGGATCTAGAAAGATGGCGACTTCCATTGCAAGGACTGACAGGCTTCATTTTTTGTTCATGTTAGACCCGCGGAACGCTTTGTCCATATTTTTTTACAGTCTATGTTCTCTACAAGCTCACAACGCACCGCAATGACACACGTTGTAACCTTGTATCAGCTATTTAAAAATGAATATTTGTATACATTTTGATAACTGGTGAAATGGGACATTTTGCGTAATGAGTACTTTTACTTTAAGTATAGTTTTATGTATATTTTGCTTTGAATTCAACTTTGAATACCAGACTTATAACATTGTGGTATTGAGAACTTTTGTCCCTACCTAACTGACCACAGGCCTTGGAAAATAAGATGTTAACCACATTAAGTCAGGCGTCCATATTTTTGGCAGATGAAAATGCTCAATGGTGCCACATAGTTTTATACTAAGCTAAGCCTTTCTCAAACCTTTTCATGTCACATAACCTCAAATAAAAAAGTATTGTTCAGCCCAACTTGTTCTGAAAATAGCTGATCGTATGTAGTGAGTGTAGGAGTCAGACCACCTGTCTCAACTACATTAACATAGTGAATGTAGGAGTCAGATAACCTGTCTCAACTAACATAGTGAGTGTATGAGTCAGATCACCTGTCTCAACTAACATAGTGAGGGTAGGAGTCAGATAACCTGTCTCAACTAACATAGTGAGTGTATGAGTCAGATCACCTGTCTCAACTAACGTAGTGAGTGTATGAGTCAGATCACCTTTCTCAACTATAGTGAGGGTAGGAGTCAGATCACTTGTCTCAACTAACATAGTGAGGGTATGAGTCAGATCACCCGTCTCAACTAACATAGTGAGTGTAGGAGTCAGATCACCTGTTTCAACTAACATAGTGAGTGTAGGAGTCAGATCACCTTTCTCAACTAACATAGTGAGGGTAGGAGTCAGATCACCTGTCTCAACTAACATAGTGAGGGTAGGAGTCAGATCACCTGTCTCAAGTAACATAGTGAGGGTATGAGTCAGATCACCTGTCTCAACTAACATAGTGAGTGTAGGAGTCAGATCACATGGCTCACGGGCCATTTTTCAGTGAAAAGTGGATAATAAAGTGTTGATAAAATTGTGCTGATTTGTGAATGTAACTTGCTTTAATTTCATCCACGATCCTTTTCCATTGCAGGAAGGGACACAGAGGGGAAAATGTGAAAGTTGAATTAACTAGCCCAGGTGGCACTAATAACTTGACAATGAACTACTAACTTAGCCGTTATGCAGTTCCTCAAAGCTGGGATCAGTCTCCGTAGCCCCTCCAAGGATGTCTTGTATTCGCTCAGGTCCAACTCATCCAGAACCTCCTCTGACATCTGCAGCATGTAGGCCAGAGCTGAACACTGGATCTCAGAGAGTTTCTCTGTCTTGTTCTCTGACTTCAGGTATGTTTGGATGTGCTGGTATACTGACTGGTCCTTCATCTCCATCAGACAGTGGAAGATGTTGATACATCTGTCAGGTGAGGCATCGGTGTTCATCTCCTTCAGGTTCTGGATGGCTTTCTGGACGCTCTCTGAACTGTTCTCTGTCTTACCCAGCAGGGCTCGTAACAGACACTGATTGGACTCCAGTGAGAGGCCATGAAGGAAACGCACAAAGAGGTCCAGGTGGCCGTTTTCACTCTTCAGGGCTTTGAGCATGGCTTTCTTCAGGAAACCGTCCAGGGACCTGATCTTTTCTAATTTCAGGAATATCAGCCAGGAATCGTCAGCCAGGAACCAGTACAATACATTCATCTTCCTCTCTGTGAAACAATGGAACAGATAAACTGCAGCCAGAAACTCCTGAACGCTCAGATGAACAAAGCAGTAGATGTGCTCTCCCTGGAAGCAATCACTGTCTTTTTTGAAGATCTCTGTGCACAAGGCTGAGTACTGTGGGGCTTCTTCAACACCAAGACCACATTCTTTCAGGTCTTTTTGGTAGAAGATCAGGTTCCCTGTCTTCAGGTGTTCAAATGCCAGTCTGGCCAGCTTCAACAGAAGAACAGCTCTATCAGCCAGTGTCCCATCCTTCCATGCCTGAAGAGAGACGAAGCGGCAGTACATCTCAGTCTGGGTCTTGGGCAGCTCACCTGTCGGGTCTGTCTTCAACATGGGCTGCAAAACTGTGACAGTGATCGAACAGAACATTGGGATTTCACACATGATGCGGATGCTTCTTGATTCATTGATGTGTGAGATGACTCTGTTGGCCTGGTTCTCATCACTGAATCTCTTCATGATGTACTCCTTCTTCATGTCATCACTGAACCCTAGCACTTCTGTCACTATGTCAACAAAACAAGAAGGGATCTGTTTGGCTGCTGCAGGGCGTGTGGTTATCCAGATGTGAGCACAGGGTAGCAGTTTTCCTTTTATGAGGTTTACCAGTAAGACTTCCAGTGAGGTGGGATGGGTGAAGTCATAGGGGCAGACACGGGCCGTCTTGAAGCGTAAATTAAATTTGCTTTCATCGAGACCATCGAAGACAAACAGAAGTTTGAAGGGACTTTGGTCGTAATCTTTGATTCCTGACTCCTGCAGCGTTGTGAAGATATAATCGAGAGCCTCTTCCGGGATGAATTTGGTTGTGTGGATGCATTCGTGAATTAGTTGTGACAAACTAAACTCTCCTCCCTGCAGCAAATTTAGATGGCGGAATTGGAACACAAATGTGAGATGTGGAAGTTCATTTTCTTTCTTTGCCCAGTCAGAAACAAACTTGTGTACGAGAAAGGATTTGCCAATTCCTGCGATACCAATGGTCATCACTATTCTGATGTTTTCTCCAGAAGGTGATTTAAAGATTGCACTGAGTCGGATCTCCTGGCCTGCTTTCTTCATCTCCATATGTATGACATCATGCTCACTGCTGAACTCTGTGTCCTCCAATTGTATGATTCTGACATGTGTGTAGCATCCTTTAAAATGCTTCTTATCCTCCATTTGGAATGTCCCTTCAGGTACACTCGCAAATGGTTTTACAACTCTTGCTTTAAGACCGTTTTGGTAGAAGGAAATACGTCGCTTTACATGTCCTTGTGTGTCCACGAGCAAATCTGGAAGGAACAAAGTCAATCCTTATATTAATAGAAAGTATTACACGGGTGAGTTTTCTTAACTTGATGAATAATAATAGCATACATTATAACACTTAAAAAAGAGTATAAAATCTATTTTGAATCACTGCATGATTACAATGTATCTGCTTTGTTGCTTATTTAAAAAAATCACACCGTGTGAACTGAGTGGTGCAATTCCCCCCCCCCCTCTCTCTCTCTCTCTCTCTCTCTCTCTCTCTCACATTAGAGACACAGCACTACCCCTCTCTCTGTTTCTGGCGCCCCCTACTGGTGTAAATACGTAACATACTCGTTCTCAAACACACAGGTACACAGGTACATGGACATTGCTGGATGTAGGAGTGGTTGCACCACTCAACAAAGGTGATAGTGATATATAGGTGACAGTCAGCTCTGTTGCACAAGTTTTTTATCACCACTGTAAGTATGCTAGACAGAAGTAAATAGACAATACATTTTGACCAGACGAAAACATATTTAAAATAATATTTCAATCAGAATAACGTTTTATGTAACTAAATACTTTTCCTCTGCACACTGACTAGAGACACTCTGCTCCTATTGAAATTAATGAATGATTACCTTCCTGTGGAGGCTGTGAGGACGTGGTGAGGGGACTGCTACCTGAAGACTCTCCAACATCACTGACATCTGCTACGAGAGAGAGAGAGAGAGAGAGAGAGAGAGAGAGTTGTCTCATTTGAGGAGGTGAATTCGTCTCATTTGGGGGGGTGAATTTTGTAAGGAGGGCTGTTCTGTGTAAGGAGTGCTGATATGTGAAGATGGTTGGTTCTTTTAAACAGCTGGTGGATGGAAATTAAGTTCCAGCCATGCAGCAAAATGACGACCAGAAAACGGGAGACGCTTGCCTCGGGACCGTACCTATGTTCCCTCAGCCCTATGTTCCCTCGGGTCCGCGTCAATATGCCGACGGTCCGATCGACAACCTACCTCAAACCCTCACCCTAACCTCCCCCGGGGCAGACACCTAAACCTAACCACCCACCCTCTCCCGACCCCCAGCGCACCTCGGACCAATGCTCCTTCTGAGGGAACATAGGGCTGAGGGAACATAGGTATGACCCCCTTGCCTCTGCGGCAAGTGGAAGTCGCGCACGGAAAACCAGGAAGAGACGCCTGCCGCTGGCGGCTTTTGGCATCTTCGTGACTCCACTGTGTGGAAGCATCCTTTGTGATGCCATCTTGATTGGCATCACAATCACAACCCGATTGGTTGTTGTCCCCATGGTGCCTTCCAAACAGGAAGTGATTGAATGTAATAGAGACACACACAGCGCCACCACTTCTGGTCCGTTAGAACGGTCAGGCCAGCCATAGAAGCCAGTTGAAATGCAACTGTACTTATAGCCTACTTTTAAAATGATATTGATTTAAATAAAAATATGTTTCCAAATGTATGGAGTGTCTTTGTCAACATATCTTCAGTGTGTCTCACATTTAATTTACAACTTGAATGGGTTACCCATTATGTTAACAGAGCAGAGGGGAGACGCATTTCAGTGACACAGCTGTCTCTACGAGGCTACGAGTCTATATTTTGAACTTGTCACATGGGCTTATATATGTTTTACGCACCGCGGAGCTCCGACGGTGTGTTTTACCGTTGTTGTATAATTATCTTGGCTGAATGTAGTTGGGGAAATAACCCAACTAAATGGAGGAGTAACTTATCCTGACATTTTCAACTACCTAGTCAATTCTCCAGATTAGTATTAATAATTAGTCTTGCAAGATGCTGTTTGGATATTTTTCCACACATAGATAGCCTATAAAACGAAACACAAATGTATTGAAAATGGCAGGTGTGTGACATTAAAACGGAGAAATCAAACATGGGACAGTACTGTAATAGAAAACATTTCTTTATGACTTATTTTCTAACGGACCAGAAGTGGTGGCACTGTCTCATTTGGGGTCGTGAATTTGTCGGCGTCTCTATGGTCTATGCTGAATGTATTGTATTGAAATATAGTAGATGGATGTTTACCATCATTTGGTCTCTGAGAGGAAGATGCACTGCTCTCTGAAGTCTCTGGAACATCACTGGTGCAATCTGCAGAGAGAGAGAGAGAAAGAAAGAGAGAGATTGAATGGCAGTATAATTGACGTTTGGAGGCAAGGCATCTTTTATATATATATATTATACATGCATACATACACACACACACACACACACACACACACACATCATGTATTCACCTTTGGGTCGGTTCAGAAACTTATCCTGTAGATCAGTCCTTTTGATCTTCTTCAGGACATTCCCCACGATCTGAGTTGCATGAGTAGTGTAGTTCTGCACGATCAGATCCACTGTCTTCATCCTGTCAGCGTGTTCCAGGTGGGATGCTTTGAGCGGCTGGAGGCCTTCAACATGAACACGAAGCTTCAGATGCCACTTGAACAGCTTAAAGTCATCTTCTTCCAGATCGTTGAGAGTTGCCAAGATATGTTCCTTAAGTCCATCCATGGTTTATTCCTGACACAAACAGAAAGTTATCTTACGGACACAAAAAAATAAAAACAACATTACACACCGCACAACAAGTTAGCAGCAGAATTAACGAAAAGTGAAACTAGAAACATGGAGGTGGACAAAAGGGAAGAAACAAAGACGACCGCAAAGAAAAGGAAGTGCAGCTATAGGACTGGGAAACGATTTACCCGCTGGGTGAAGCCAGTGATAGAGTCTTCTGTAAAAGTAGTTTCTCAGTGACACATGGAGGTGAATATGACGTGAAGCGACACCGACAATGGATGCTTCACGGTGCATGGGCACGTTTGTTTTAAAACCAAAACAAGATTCCAATTAACGCAGATAAGGACAGCACAGCATCAGCATCATGTCATATTTTCAGACAATGATATTGCAAAGAAAATGGCATGTGGACGTAAGGCAGCATCCATAGTTACAGACATGCTTGCACCTGTCTGTGTAGAGAATTGTTTGAGAGAGTTAAAAACACCAGTGGTTCAAGAACTCCCATGTGACAAAACTTCCCACACCCAGAGCTGGGTTTGAAAAGCAAGATACTTGACTTTTATGAGGATAGTGATGAGACAATCTGCTACCATACACCGCCAGATTACAAGCAAGTTAGAAGAAAATGGCCTGCAACTGTATGATTTCAGCATGCAGTGCTGATAATGCTAGTGTAAACTATGGGGGAAATAATTCAGTGTTCCAGAAGCTAAAGTTAGACAACAGTGGCATCATCAAGGCAAATGGCATGGCTCACATAGTACACAACATCAGCATCAGAGTTTTCTGTGCGGGCAGCGACCGGGAGCCAATGGAGGGAGCGGAGAAGGGGGGAGACATGTGAGACTTTTGGCTGGTTGAAGACCAAGCGAGCTGCGGCATTTTGGATCAGTTGGAGGGGCTTAAGTGCACATGCCGGTAGGCCAGTAAGGAGGGAGTTACAATAGTCAAGTTTTGACAAGACTGTCATCAGCTGGGCTGATCCATGATGCGACATTTCCTGGTGTGGGGGCGGTGGCTTTACAGGCTTCTGCCGGCGTGTGTGTGTGTGTTGTCACCGTGTCGCCCGCATGTTGTGCAGCATTACATGAAGAGCGTGATGTGACCGTTACAGGCTTCCTGCACGTTTTCATAGTAAGTGCAACCTGACGTCGCAATAAGACCTCATTTTTTCCAAGATTTTCCAATTCAGACACATTGTTTTCAAAGAAAACAATATTCCCAAATGTCACTGGTCCAGTTGTGGTTTGTTTTAAGCTCAACTTTAAAAAACAGCAATAGAACACTTATGCCAATAGTACAATATCCAAAATCACAGACAATAGTCTAATGATATGGATATAATACTGATGCCCTGCAGACAGGCCTAAAGTAATTACCCTATGTTGAGCGGAGGCTGTGTTGGCCTATAGGCCAGAAGAAGCCTTGCCTCGGTAAAGAAGCCTAAAACATATCACTTCCATGCAGAGTGGGAAGAAGATTATTTGTTCACGATGTCACATTCCAAGTCCAACTGCGTTTGCCTTACTCAAGCCCATCGCTACATTCATGTGCTTCCCATTCAGAAGCTGATGTTGATTCCATTGCCTCGAAAATAGCAACACTTTTTAACATGAACTCTTCTGCGTTGGATAATGAGATCATGGCACTGCAGGCTGACATACAGTTAAAGTTGCGCGCCCGCGATGGAGAGTTTTGGAACTTACTCGTGGAGGAAAAGTATCCAAACATCAGGACTTGTACAGCCTCGCTCACAGCGTTATTTATGTGAATCAGCGTTTTCCCACATGAAGATAATTAAGTCCAAATATCGTTCCACGTTGACGGACGGTCATTTGGAGGCCTGTTTAAGACTAGCTGTCAGCAGTGACTGTCCGGATTACGCAGCGCTGACGGACTCCATTCAGTACAAGGCTGCAAGCAGTCATCTGATTAAAGGGATAGTTCAGATTTTTTTAACTTAGGTCACATTCTCACCAGAGAGCTTTGCTGCGATTAAAATGAATCCTGCTGCGCATTTTCAGAAAGTGCGCTTCGTTTGGCAGGTGTGAAGGCTCATTCGAATCCTAATGCGCAGCAAAGAACCGCATTTTACTCCGCCCAAAAACGGGGGTTTCGCTTCGCTTCCAATCGCACTTGACTACGATTCGGTGCAGGTGTGAATGCAATCCGCAGTAAATCAAGGAAATTATGTCCCGTTACTGTGGATAGACGTGGTCGAATGAGGAGACTGTCTGAAGCCCTGATCGAAATGAGGACGTGTACATTAATCAATTGCTTAAGAAAACACATAAAAACACTGCAGTGTAGCCTATATATATACCTACAGAATATTCTGTCTGTCTGTCTGTGCGTGCCGTAAACATGCAGTGCTGTCACTGTGTGGGGACTGGGGAGTTATATCAGTGCACTCATGCAGCGCTGTGCCTCCATGCCCAAAAGAACAGTGTGTGGCGGCTGCTTGCGTAGAGAGAGAGAGAGAAAGAGAGAGAGAGGGGGGGGGGGGTCCCAGACGGCACGACACATACACGTTATGAGTGTAATTTTATTACCATAGATTTCACTGTGTAGGCTAGTTTATGAATGGAACACATTGATAAAGGTCCCCCCCTGCTGCGTTTCCAATTGCTGTGAATGACAATGTGAAGGCAAACCGCAGCCAATTAAATATGCAAGAATCCCAAAATCCCCGCCCATACGCATTCGAGTCTACCGAAGTATTAGGTGAGAATGTGACCTTAAATTGTATGAAATACTTTCCATTAATATAGTGGTTGCAACTGTATTAATTGATTGCCAGAGTCCTGTGGTGGGAGTTCTGCTCTGGTTGAGTTGAGTGGTGCATTATTCCTTCATGTGATTGTGTATGCTTTTTATGTGTGATACTTTTAATATTTGTAACATTTTATGAGCAATAATTATGTTATTACAAATTGAAATTGATTGACGTTATTACAAAGAGTAACTTTAACAAAAAATCTCTTCTTTGCAATGTGGGGTAACTGAAAAGGTGAATTGATTTTGAAACAGTCCTAATGCCTTAATGTCATTTATTTTGAGTATTTTAAGCAATGGGATAATATTTTTTTGGTTGGTAGATCACCTTGAGCTGGCAATTTTAAAAGTAGACCTCAAGTCAAAAAGGTGTGGGCACCCCTGGCCTAGGCTCGCTCCATCTGCAGGGAGAGGGATACATTATTTATCCTTCATTGTCTTCCATGTGATAATATTATAGCTGCCTGTCCCTACGTTCATGCCTCTGATCTGCTCTGTCACAGCTATAGCCACTGTCGTGCAGGAGGCGGTACAATGGGATGTCAATAAGGAAGTCAAGGTAGGTAGGAAGAAAGAATTTCAGAGCTGCCAAAACGGTCAAACACAGATAAAAAAATGTGAACTGAGTGGTGCAATTCCCCCCCCCCCCCCCTCTCTCTCTCTCTCTCTCTCTCTCTCTCTCTCTATCTCTCATTAGAGACACAGCAGTGCACTACCCCTCTCTCTGTTTCTGGCACCCCCTACTGCTATTAATAAGTCACATACTCGTGCTCACACACACACACACACACAAACAGGTGGACATTGCTGGTTGTAGGAGTGGTTGCACCACTCAAAAATACTTAACGGCTTCTGCGCCAAAGGAAAATTCTCAGATGTTTCTGTTGTCTCCTATAGCTCCTATATGCTTCTTTTGAATTATCTTACCCCCATCAAGAATGCGCAGCACGGACGTTTCTAAAGTTATAGTATGTCTGTGTACCATTCAGCCGGTGTCCGATGGCACGGGACCCTACGGGGTAAAGTCATCCAAATGTCAGAAACTTTACGTAACGTTGGGTTCCGAGCGGGGCTAGGGGTGCTGGTTGCTCGTACATGTGCGTTCTGCGTACAACATTTTTCAACTTTTTACACGTTTACAATAGATCATGACTGACAGAGCAGACAGTTCCAACATTAGCCAGCCCAGCAGGCTAAAGGATGATGAAAGACTAAGAATACAATTATTGCAACTTTTCACTTTGGGCACACTTCATTATATCTGCTCGGCGGCAGGGTAAGGTAGCACACGTCAGAATCCATGTAGAGTGTACATGGGCAACTGGCGGCCCGGGGGCCACATGCGGCCCCCACCTACACAAAAAAAACTAAATTATTTTAAAAAGCTCAAGTGTAGTTATAATGAATTGAATTGCATGTTTATAGCGCTTTTCCAAGTGCTCAAAGTGCTTTACAATATGTCCATTCATGCATTTATTCATTGGGAGGTGAAGCAGCGAACAGTCGATACAGCGTCCTCACTTCCCAGTATATAGCGAACCATTTTTTCAAGATGGCTGCCACCTAAGGGGAGCAGATAGTGATACAATCTCATTCACTCTCTGATGACTCTTTATGTCATGTTTATTCACAATGGTATTTCATCTCCTGTGCTATGGCGTCACCACCACTCAGTTTAGCCAATAGTTTGGCATCATTTACAGGGCACATTCAGGTTCAGTCTTAGGTCAGACGCACAACATATGCAGTCCAGACAATCATGGTTCTATGGCTCTTTGTGTGGCCTTCATTACCAGGGATGACTGATATCAATGGGCTAGTTGGGCTTAACCGCCCGTATCTTATTAATGGGCTGATTTCTATTATCGGTGATTGACAGCTGACAACATGACAAGCCTCCGTTGATTTTCTCACCATTGGGGCTAATTATTTGCCATGCTCAGCCCTCTGGCCATGATGTCACCGGCGTTTGACCAATGACAGGTCCTCTGCTTGTGTGCCGTTTACGTGAAGGATTAAAAATAGCGGGTGGAGAAATTTTAAATGAATTAATGATTATGATTTACTTTCTAATCTGTTTTTCTCTGTGTCCATGGAGGAAACCAAACAAGTCAAGCGGACAAAAGGGTGGATGACAAAATCGTACGTTTTGTGGGGTTGAAATTATTGCTATTTGGGGGACAGACAGACAGACAGACAGACAGACAGACATACTGACTGACTGACTGACTGACTGACTGACTGACTGACTGACTTACTTACTTACTTTCTGGGCTTGGACCCAGTAGCCTTTATTTTATTATTATTTTATATATACTGTACCACTTTTAAAAGTGGTATACCACCTTTTACATCGAAAACGTGGTATAAAAGTAGTTTAGAACTTTTTCTCCAATAAGTTACAATAAGTGTAGCCCGACACACACCGGCTGCGTCCCCCGCGCGGCGCACACAGCCGCCTCCATTATTTTCAATGAACCTATCGCACACCGGCTGCGTCCGACGCGCGCTGGCGCGCGGTCACGCCTCGCCTGGCGCGCCGATAGAACACATTCTATTTTCCAGGCGGCAACGCGCCGCGCCACAGACGGACGCAGCCGGTGTGTGGTGGGCTTAATACTGTAATGAGTGTAATAGTTTAATAAGTGTAATAGTGTAATGTAACGAGTATAATAGTGTAATATATTATAGTATTGCCCTCTCAACAGATTTTTGATTTTTGATAAATCCAGACTCCAGAATTAATATTGCCACCACCACCACCAATAGTCATGATAGTATAGTAGCTATCTGCACCATTCATATTTTATTTTTGCCACGGACATGCAAGACAAGTTGTCAATAATATTACAAGAAACACAATTGTATATCCTACAGTAGCCTACTAAAGGACTCTTGATGTGCCATATAGTGTCTATTCTATTCCACTGCACTACACATTTTAAAACAAGCCACTATTATTCAAAAATATGAATTAAATAATCTACGATCTACAAGCTCACAACTCATCACAGCATGTTGTGAGCTTGTAGATAAGCAATTATCTTGTATTTGTATAGCCTATAATGACATGCCAACGTTTAAAGTTATTAGCTACTGTATGCATATAGTTACCCAGCGAGACTAGGACGTTATCCACTCTATACTGGCAGGTTACAGTCCTGACAAAATAAGAAAAAGGCAGCACACTCGTAGCCACGATGCTATATATTCATTGACAAGAATCCAACATTCCGACCTAGGAGGTCTTCTTCAGGGAATGAAGGTTGCAGTCCTGAGACAGGCATTATATGTGACATATGCATGGTCCACGTTATTGATGTTAATAGTTACCCGATAATCGTTAAATCACCATTAAGGATTCAATCAATTAAACTTAACAATGTGTGGGCTGGTTAACCTCCCCCCCACCTTGGTAGCCACAGAAACATCTCTACTTTTGCATGTGATGTGAAAGACAAGACTTTTCATTTCATGCCATTGCCTGGCCGTGTATCATATTGTCAAATAAATATTTAATTAAGGACTATAATATGCCGTTTGTATTCTTTCTCTATATCAGCATAATGTAGATTTCTGTTAGACATCGAGGACATTAAGATACTTTTTTTTACAAAACCGCCGCTTATAAACTAACCAGTTAATCGGTCAATACGGTTGTCAACATTTATCAATTATCAATTCATGAATGAATCGTTAATTCCCATCCCTAGTCCAAGCATATTCCATGTTTGGGATTTCAATAATTGGGTCTTTTATCAGTACAGTTGCAGGAGAAAAAGGGCCTCTTGGCTGCAAAGGCCAACGCGTTATTACAGTTACAGTATAGATAGATGGCTTCTCAGAGGACAGTGTTACTTGAGGACAGGAAGAGACAAGAAGTTCTACAAGCTAAACAAGTTCTGTTTGTGTCATCGTAGCTTAAAGGAGAATTCCATGCTAGAAAGCTATCTTACCTTTATTTGTAGTTGTTACGTCCCCACAAAAGAGGTCCAGGTGTTATTTTGTGCAAAACCTCCTTATTGGCTATTTCCCCTACCATAAGCCCTAAATGAATTGAAATGAATTGCATGGTAATTGAATGGGGCTATATGGGGTGTTGTGCTAATTCCATCCATTCCATCGTTCAAAATCATTATATTTTTGTATCCTCTCTTCATAATGTAAATAATATCCCAAGTGACACACTACTTATTTCGATGGAAATAAGCGAATTAGCACAACACCCCATAGCCCCATTCAATTCCCATTCAATTCAATGCAATAAATTGAGGGCTTATGGTAGGGGAAATACCCAATAAGGAGTTTTTGGTGGGGATGTAACAATTACAAAGAAAGGTAAGAAAGCCTTCTAGCATGGAATTCTCCTTTAAATAGTCGCGGTTTCAATTAAGGTGCGGTATTGTAGTCTATGTTGATGAGAAAGTATGCAGGTCATGGAACAATACCTGAGGGTTAAAACAGATAATTATGTACATGACGAGTGATTGATGAAGGGCATGTAGGATTTAAAGGAATGCCGTGTCACAATGAGTGTCAAGCAGGGAGGCACTGGGTCGCATTTTTAGAGTCTTTGGTATGACCCGGCCGGGGATTGAACCCCGACCTCCCAGTCACAGGGTGGACACTCTAACCACAAGGCCACTGAGCTGTATGAAGAACCATTATTATAGTCGTTGCAACTGTATTAATTGCTCGAATCCCATGGTGGGAGTTCCGTTCTGGTTTTGATGAAATATTTAGTAGTTCCAGTCATTTTGTGGGGGACACAGGGGGGCACGCATTAAAAGTAAATTAATTCACAAAACTAGCATCCTTTGTATTCTTGACCTATTTCTAGTGCAACTTTCGTTCATTTTTTACACCTCTATCACACAGAACTATGTTTTTTGTGTCCATATCACTACGCCCAAAAATAGTTCCATGTGATAGAGGGGTCAAAGTTGAACGAAAGTTGCGCTGAGATTTTAGAAATAGGTCAACAATACGGACTCGGGCAATGAATTAATACAGTTGCAACCACTATATTAATGGCAAGTATTTCATACAACTTAAGTTAAAAAATTGTGAACTATCCCTTTAAACCTGTATCGGAGGCGAGGAGAAGGTCTGTGCCCCCCCCACACACACACACCCACAGAACACACGCTGTGCGTGTGCACCACAACACACAGCGCTCTCCCACCCCCCAGTACATTGAATACTTACTCAGTTACCACACACACACACACACACACACACACACACACACAGACACACACACACACACACACACACACAATCGCACACACACCACGACTTGTACAGACTTTTAACCAGTGTCTTTTTGGTGGACACCTGCACACTTCTCACACAACGACACGGACTCTCAACAAGCAATTTCTGCCTCAACATCCTCAGCACTTCTCCTCACCACGGACGATGGCTCCACGAAAAGAAAAAAAACACCCTCTGACGACGGACTCCGGGAAACAACACACCACATGCCACTCGGTGTGCAGCAGCACAAGCAACAGGTATTCACCTTTTTTCATATGGCCCATAATTAAGTCTTTGCGTTTGTGTGTGCATACGTTCTTCTTTCTCTTGCTGTGTTGCCAGTTTTGCAAGAGAAACAAGTGACCAGAGAAACAACCACACATGGAATAGCTGATCTACAAGCTCACATAGTGACACATTGTGAGGTTGTACATCTGTTATTTAAAAATCACACCCGTGTGAACTGTGAACTGAGTCGTGCAGCTCCCTCCCCACCTCTCTCTCTCTCTCTCATTAGCAGGCAACACTAGCCCTCTCTCTGTTTCTGGCGCCCCCTACTGGTACCCTATAGTCATATACTCGTGCTCATGGCCACATACTGTAGCCACATAGAATATTTTTTAAACATTTTAATAAAAAAGGGACAAAATATGTTCAGATGGATGTCCGTGGACAATTACATATTAATCTGGGGTTCCTTGATGTGAAGAAATGTGGAAGCAAGACCAAATAAGCAACTACTTTGCACTTTAGAATCAAGCCCAAAAAAACATCAACCAGCAACTACCAATAATGCAAGTGACTTTACAGAAAAAAACAAGTCAAAGGTTGCTTATAATAATCAGACATGGCAGTGCGGCCTGAAGGAAGCAAAGCACACACACAAGGAGGAAGGAGCCCCAGTGCCTTGGCGGGGAAAAACGTGGATAGCCTACAGCGGCCACCCAAGCACACAAACACTGCAAGTATTTAACATGATAACCACCCTTTTCCAATAATACCCAGAGTGTGTGTGTGTGTGTGTGTGTGTGTGTGTGTGTGTGTGTGTGTGTGTGTGTGTGTGTGTGTGTGTGTGTGTGTGTGTGTGTGTGTGTGTGTGTGTGTGTGTGTGTGTCCTCTTCTGCTTACAGTCACACAGCCATTTCATAACCATGTTTTCTGTCAGTGGCGTGCAAAGATAGACACTTTGGCCCTTTTGAAAAAAGACAAAAACACCATGGTGATAATAAGCTTCTAATATATTATTTAGGCCCCAACATCTATAAAACTCACACTATTAAGGCAAATTGGCCGGTTCCACGCGCTGCACAAGGTGCCCTTTTTTCACTTGAGCACCTGCCCCTCTAAATGTCTGTGCACGCCACTGTTTTCTGTGTGAACTGAGTGATGCAACTATACTTCTATACTGCACTGTCTGTGCGCTGTAGTGTACTGTACTGGATTGACTGAGCATGGAATGTGATGTATATGATGATACGTATGTATGTGATGTATGATAACAGCGCCCCTCACTTCACACAGCTGTCCACCTTCATATTCTCTCTGTGTGTGTGTGTGTGTGTGTGTGTGTGTGTGTGTGTGTGTGTGTGTGTGTGTGTGTGTGTGTGTGTGTGTGTGTGTGTGTGTGTGCGCGCGTGCGTGTGCACGTGTGTACCTTCTCCCAGACGATTTCACTGCACCGAATCCACTAACGTCACAAGCATTAATTAACACTTACTACAACAGCCATATTAAAAAAACGGCTACCTTGCCTTTATAAATGAGCTTTTCTATCCTTTACAACAATGTGACTGCCTGCATTACTCAGCCAACCCTGAATGGGCAAATCGCCAGGGAAACACCCCCCCCCCTCCCCCCACCTCATTGGAAGCGACCAACAGTACACTGACACATTTCCATGTAATACATTCCAAACACAACAATGTCACATACTGTCATTCACTGACATCATACCACAGCAAACTATTCTTTGCCTCCCCCCAAACCCCTCCCCTGTCTTCACATCACAGCAAACTGCAGTGATGACACATATACTCGCTCCTTATACCCACGCCCCCCACCAAAAGTAAGTACTTCTGTCCTTCTCAATTCCCCTCAACTCTCACAATGACTTCCATTACATCTACGAAACATTACATTCACTATATGTCACCCACAAATTCCTCAGCTGCCATCTTCACGTTCCTCCTAGATCATGCATGCTGCTGTACAATCACACTTTGCGGAACCACGCCATGATGAGAATCCTAACTTCTCCGACAACCCTGCTCGGGACTCTCAGCAGGGACACAGTCACACCCCACCATTGGAAGCCACCCAGCCCACAGGTAACCAATACATTTTGCCACATTTCTTTTTACTATAGCGCGTGACATCATCGTACCTGGAAGTTATGCGGGAACACCCACTGAGTGGCAAATTATACTACTTTCTGGCCTTGACAGCCCATTCATCAAAACAGAAAAGTCCTGTCTGATTGCATTGAAACAATGTTAAACTCACCAAAATTGCAGCTGTACGAAAAGCTTGAATTATCCTATTTCTATCTGCAAAGTTTTTGCTTCATAAAAATCCACCATAGAAACCTTATGAGCAACTTTCTGTAAAGAAATGCCCTGCATTTGATTATTTTTTGTTGGAAAAGTTTGGAAGTGCTTGTTTTCAATAACACGACATTTTGTGTTATTGCCTCCCTTGCATTATGTGACATTTAGAAACAGGTGGTATGTAGGACGGTTGATAGATTTCCAACAAGCGCTTCCAAACTCCAACACTACATGCTGCTCAATGTTTTGCCCATAGACTGTAAAAAATATGGACAAAGCGTTCCCCGGGTCTAACATGAACGTACAATGAAGCCTGTCAGTCCTTGAATTGTAAGTCGCCATCTTTCTAGATCCGTTTGGGCCCAGCTGGCCCATTGGCTGGCCCAGACAACGTGGCGGGACTTCCCCCCTTCTTCTTCGTTGGTTTTTATTTTGACTCGAGTGGGTGGGGGATCCCGTTCATAGACTGTAACGGTTGCCACGCCCCTCAGAACATGCGCGACTTTATGGTCATTTTTTATATAAATGGGACCATAATTTTCCAAATTAGAAATGAGACTTTAAACTAGTGACTGGAAGCAAAAAGTATTCATGACCATGTTTATTAAGGTAATACAGTCTAGGTGAAGTTGGGCCCAAATACAGTACATGGACTTCTATGGGGCTATGGGTTTTTTTGGGCCCAATGACAGCGCCACAACGGGCCATTATATGAACTTTCAGGAAATCCCGATTTCCTTGTGGCTTCACAAAATATCTGTCTGACTGCCCCCCTGGTTTTGACACTCAGTCTAGATGAGGGGGACGTGTCCTGATGGGGAAATCATGCATGTGCATACTCTCTATATCCAAACAACATCATTGTGCATTTACATTTACAGCATCAACACAACATCATTGTCACATACTGCCATTCACAAACTCCCCACCATAACAAACCTATTTACCCCCCCCCCCCCCCCCCCCCCGCCACTCACTATCATACCCCACCTGACCTATTTTCTCTCCTTGTCCCCTCCCCTACTGTCTTCCCTTCACAGCCAATGACACACATTCGCTCCTTAAACCTGCCCCCCACTAAAAGTAAGTTCTTCTGTTCTTCCCAATGGACCATATGCAGACCGCGGCCATCTTACCATAATTATAAGGTAAGGCAAGGTGCTAACAAGGTGCAATTTCAGCCCATTCATCCAAACAGAAAAGTCCTGTCTGATTGTATTAAATAACGTCAAACTCACCAACATTGCAGCTGTACGAAAAGCTTGAATTATCCTATTTCTATCTGCATAGTGTTTGTTTCATAAAAAGAATCCACTGCAGACATGTTATGAGGTACTTTCTTTCCTTGCAGGCAGTGCCGGTTCTAGGCCTTTAGTGGCCCCAAGCAACATAATATTATGTAAAAAAATCTTCTCCCTGTGACGTGGCCCCCTCAGTGGTTGTGGCCCCAAGCGACCGCTTGGTTCGCCTATGCCTAGAACCGGCCCTGCTTGCAGGTGATTCTTTTTCTAAGTGTTGCAGTTTGGAAGTGCTCGTCAGTGCCTGTTGTCGTCATGGAACGATCCAGCTCCAGCCATTCAATGACCCCCCCCCCCCTCCTGCACTTCAGGCACTGTTTGACAGGACCTCTCAAAGCAATTCATGGACAACATCATAGACACAACCATAGCAATGATTTCGTTGGCTGAGCAAAGTTCGTATTGAGGACAAAAAGTGAAGACAGAACATTGATGCCACAATAGGCCTTATTGTGAGGTCCCTTTTCGTTCAGTTTCGTTCCCGCGCCATGGGCACTACACATTCAATGCATTTTTTCACAGATAATACCCTTCTGGACTTTGGGTTAAAAGTTCTACTCATAATATCCTGCAGTATTTTGTCACAGGCCTGAAATGTATATAAAAGTATATAACCAAAAAACGAAAATCTTGTTCTGCTGTTTTTGCTTGTAAAATGTGTTATATTGATTTTGGCAACACAAAATCTTTCTCAAATGTCATAAATACATATACTTAACATCTGAAATAAGTACTGGTGCCTTAGTGTACTCATATGTGAATCTAGATCATCAACTTAAGTGATTGGCACGCGGCATACACATAGTACATTTAGCCAAAAGCTTATATTTCATACAGTACATAAAATCTTTCACAACCTACTGTGTAATGAAAGATAGAAAAGAAAAGCAGTGCACCTCGGCCCACAAAGGCTACAAATCTATCAAAGTGTTACCACACCCCCCTAAATTGAATAATGCAAAAAATGGACAAGACTAAAGACAAATGCAATAAAGGTCAGAATTATTACAACATATGGTATGAAACATTTATTCAAGTATCACAAAGTGTCACAGCATCTGACATTAATGTACAGCTGGCGACCTTTGGGGTCGCCATCGCGACCTCAATGGCTGCTAACTAAAACTGTTTTGGCTGTAAAACCAGATGAGCTACTCATGCAAACTTTATCATTATGATTGGGTGTGTCTGGAACCCTATGGCTATGTGAAAACGAGTGAACTTTTGAATTTTTTGACAAACGTGGTGTCTATTTTAAACACATTGAAATGCTCTGATGTATGATTACATCTATCTAGAACACTCTAATATACACATTCCTATTGATACAGATAGGAGTATTAAATAATGAGTGCACAAAGTCACAGCTGCTTGCAGAAGCTTGTGTTGATGGGGGGGGGGGGCATGGTTTGGTGGCATGGATCTAAGATCTAAGAATCTCTCGGGCAGACTGCAGTATGTGAGGAGACTGCAGGGTTGTCTGTTCAGAGGTGCTGGTGTACATCACGGGCGCTCCCCAATGTCACCTGTCCTGCTCACCCTATAGACAAATGCAGAAACGGGTGTCATGCCATGGTCTCATGGTCTCATTATAACCTGTTCAGTTTATGGCTGCTCCAGCAGTAGTGGCAACATTCCAAAAAACAAAACAAACGGAATGTCAAAATATCCACCGCGGGGTCTGAGACCAGAGCCATTGAGTCATTGAAATGCTACTTTAAATGCTTAGTATGACCTTTCACTGCTTCGTCTCAACCATTACTCAATGGCTCTGGTCTCAGGTGGATATTTTGACATTCCGTTTTTCTTTTCTTTTTGGAATGTTGCCATTGCTGTTGGAGCAGCCATAAACGAAACAGGTTCATCTCGACGTTCTGGGTATCTTTGTAATGTTAGTGTTTAAAAGAGTAACGTTTGACTTGAGGCAGACTAACATCAGTCACTCTACCGTTCACTGTAGTAGAAGAGGTGCGCCTGGTTTAAACCCTGCAGCTATGTCGAGTCCGCCTACAGGAAATACGTAAGCTGCGACCATGAGACCCGTTTCTGACTACTCTGATGATGTGATGATGTGTTCTTCTCGAATGCTCAGATCTTTTAGCGTATGCAACAGGATGCTGCAAATGGCTGGTGAGGAAGACGCGGGCTCCGTCGTGGGGACCTCACATGGAGTGGATGGTGGTGCATACAGCAATGAAGCTGTACACCATAATGGCAAACCATGGTGTTCTAGATAGATTTAATCATGAATTGGAACATTCCAATGTGTTTCTAATGATTAAAATACATGCATCGACTTGACTGAAAGTGTCAAAAAGTTATAACTCGTTTTCACATAGCCACCATCTTGGAAATGCAAATTAGGCTACCAGACACACCCCATTGTAATGATAAGTATTCCAACATGTTTGTAATGGTCAACTAACTACCGGTAAATAAATAGACACCGCATTGGTAGCTCATCTGGTTCAAATGTTAGACAAAACTGGCTGTAACAGCCATATTGGATTTGGCCGCCATGGCGACCCCGAAGGTCACAGGCTCGAGCGCCCTAGCTTAATTATTAGAGCATGGCCTGGGCTACATCCGGGCCAAATTACGTCCTTTTAATAATGATTGGCATGGAAATATTCGTAAGGCCTGGGACTATTGCTGAAATGTCAGATGCTGTGACAGTGTGTGGTACTTCAATAAATGTTGCATACAATATGTTGAAATAATTCTGACCTTTATTACATTTTGATAGACCATCATTCATTTTGGGCCAAGGTGCGCTGCTTTTCTTTTCTACCTATCATTACACAGTAGGTTGTGAAATGTTGTATGTATGAAACATAACCTTTTGGCTAAATTTACTATGTGTATGTTTCATTGTGCTGGGTAGAAATAACGTTAGTTGAAGTTTAGTTTAACAAATTTGCTACATTTCATGATCTAGATTCACATATGAGTAAACTAAGGCACCAGTACTTGTTTCAGATGTTAGGAATATGTAGGCTACAGTATTTATGACATATACAGATTTTGTGTTGCCAAAATCAATATAACACATTTTACAAGCAAAAACAGCAGCACAAGATTTTCGTTTTTTGGTTATATATACTTTTATACACATTTCTGGCCTGTGACAAAATACTGCAGGATATGATGAGTAGAACTTTTAACCCAAAGTTCAGAAGGGTATGAAACAATGCATTGAATGAGTAGTGCCCATGACGCGGGAAAGAAATTAATTTTCTAGGCAGTTTTTCTGGGGTCCCAACACGGCCTACAAGTGATAAGAGTGCCGCTCACTTCACACGGGTCTAATTTGAAAACATTGTTGCCCAATATTTAGCCTACCTCACACCCTTGGCATTTGCTGCTACTACCTGGATGCATGGTGACAAATGACCTTCATATTCAACATGCTTTGTACTGTTCCCCTGATGCAACATACAATTGCTCCTCATTACCGCTTCACTGTTAATGTAATGTTCATACTACATAGGCCTACTGTCATATTCTCAATATAATTTAATTTACTACTATTCAGCCTTCCTTACATTTCTTTACATAAATTGCTACAAACACTCAGATTACAACATGACAATAAACCATGCCATTACACAACAAATGCTATCTTCTTTGTATGATCTTCTAAATGAGACTGCCTTTTAATGTCTTGACAGGATAAGTATCACTTTGCAATGCATTTATTTTGGGATCAAAAGTTAATACAAACTACAAATCCCGCCAGAAATGTGTAAAGGCTTGGTCCCCTTTCATTGAATTCACCCTTTCACTATCTTTTGACGCTGTATCCTAGCTGTTATTAGTGTTTTCCTACATGTCATTTTTCTGTTTCCCTTGATTTCTAGAAACGATGTACACTTAACTCTTTCAAAGTTTTTCATTTTTGCTTTATAGCGATAATTGGACAATTTGTATTGTATTATTTTATTATTTCTTATTGTATTCATGTATTATTTATATCCTTTATTGCCTGTTTTTTTTATTATCGTGGTTTATGGTTTTATTATTGTTGCTTTTGTTGTTGTTATCTTCTTTTGTGAGGGAACTGGGGATGGTGGGGTATATGTGGGGTTGTTTGTCTATCAAAATTGAAAATCCTATGAATAAAGTTATACAAAAATAAAATAAAAGTGAATAGAACACCTGTCTGCATTTACACCCTAAATCTAATTACTCACGCCGACACCTTCCTTGCTCACTACAATCATAGCAGTGCAACATTGCAAAGGTGACAACGTTGCAAGGGAGCCAATGACGCGTGACACTAGAAAGTCGACCGGCCAAAGGCCAAAAGAGATTCTAGTACAAACAATGTTCACTGGAGCAGTGGAACCTGTGTTGTTGTTGTTGTTGTTGTTGCTTGTGTTGTTCAGGAGGATCACATCACATATGCAGCAGTCTCCTCAGGCGGCGGAGGGTTGCATAATATTAGTGCATTTAGTCTAGCGACATTCTTACCGGAGCCGTCGACAATCACAACAAAACGTTCCCACATTGCACGCTTTGATTTGTACTCCCCACACACACACACACACACACACACACACACACACACACACACACACACACAGAGAGAGAGAGAGAGAGAGAGAGAGAGAGATGGCATGTCGACGAGGAGCATGACGCGACCCAGCCCTCGTCTATTCAACAGACGATATGGAATTTAGAATGAAATAATTACAACGAACGCATGTCTATTTTTTAAACCTATTTTTAAAGTTGAAGGGATGTACAGCTCCATCTCACTGAATTAGAATATTTTGTAAAAGTTCATTTTCTTCTGTAATAAAATTCAAAAAGTGAAACTTTCATATATTCTCAATTCATTGTGCATAAAGTGAAGTATTTAAAACCTTTTTTAATCTTGATGATTAATTATGACCTACAGCTCATGAAAATCAAAAAATCCTATCTCAATGAATTAGAATATTTTACGAGACAAAAAAAAAAAAAAGAAAAAAGTGAAATGTCGACCATCTGAAAAGCATATTAATGTATGCAGTTAATACTTGGTCTGGGCTACTTTTGAAGAAATTATTACATCAACGGGGCGTGGCATGAAGGTGATCAGTCTGTGGCACTGTTGATGTGTTATGGAAGCCCAGGTTTGCTTTGATAACAGCCGTAAATTAATTTGTATCGTTCAGTCTCATGTCTCACACCTTCCTCTTGACAATACAACCTAGATTCTCTGTGGGGGTCAGGTCAGGCCAGTTGGCTGGTCAGTTAAGCACAGTAATACCATGGTCAGTACACCAGTTACTAGTAGTTTTGGCTCTGTGGGCAGGTGCCCACATCTAGCTGGAAAGGACATTTTGCATCTCCATGAAGCTTGTCAACATATTGAAGCACAATCTACTCTAAAAAGATAGCTGTGTTGAAACCAATGTTAAATTTTCACTGTCAGTGGACCAACACCATGCAGATAACATGGCCTAAATCAGCTATGTTTTGTCATGGCCTAAATCAGCTCTGTTTTGTCATGTCCAGAATCTCAACACAATCATGTATTATGGTATTTTACAGCACTGTGTGCATCCGTACATTGACAAACCTCACAACACAGATGCAGTAAACCACCTCACCGCCTGCCTCAGGGATATAACCGACTGGATGAGCGCAAACCTATTAAAACTAAACGAAAATAAAACAGAGGTGCTACTGGTAGGCCCTAAATTAAAAAGAGATCAGGTGATGAACTCTCTAGGACATCTAGCCGCGTGGGTTAAACCACAAGTAACCAGCCTCGGCGTAATAATAGACCTCAACTTCACGTCCCACATCAACAAAATAACCAAAATTGCATTTTTTCATCTCAGAAATATAGCCAAGATACGACCCTTCCTAACACAACCAGATGCTGAAAAAAATCATCCACGCTTTTGTCACTAGCCGCCTATATTACTGCAACGCTCTATTCACAGGATTACCAAAAATGGCCATAAATAGACTACAACTCATACAAAACTCTGCTGCTAGATTACACCAGTATTACACACCCTCCACTGGCTTCCAGTCTCCCATAGAATAGATTTTTAAGGTACTACTTATAGTTTACAAAGCACTCAACAGCCAAGGCCCTGCATACATAACATATTTCTTACCATCATACACTCCATCTAGAACACTAAGATCCTCAACAGCAGGTTTACTAACCACAAAAGAAAAAAAGAAACCACCAAAGAAAATAGGAGAGGCAGCATTCTCGTTTCATGCACCAAAATTATGGAATACAATTCCTCAGGAAATCAGAGAGGCTCCAACTCCACCAACATATTCAAACACAAACTAAAAACACACCTCTTCAGATTAGCCTTCTCCACCCTAGCACTTTATTGAGGCTCCCATCATGTATTTTATTATTATTCTATATTTCTTTTCTCTTAAAAAATATCTTAAATGCTGGACCTTCTCATGCCTATTTTTATCTCAATGTCTGATGTCATGCACATTCACTGTCTTGTCTTGTATTGTGTTTGTTTTAACCTATATGACCTATCTGTAAAGCACTTGATGTATATCCTGCCTGTGAAGCACTTTGAACTGCAACCCTGTATGAAAGGTGCTATATAAATAAAGCTTATTATTATTATTATTATTATTATCAAGCTTTATGTTGATGCTGATTTTCCTTTTCTAGCAGCACTTGGCACCTGCCCACAGAGCCAAAACGACACAGTGATGATTTAGGCCATGGGTTTTCAACAGGTGGTCCGTGGACCACTGGTGGTCCATGAAGGTATTGCATGTGGTCCCTGACCATGCATTTAGTAATGTAGGAAAGGGAAGATTGGTATTTGAATTTATTGTATTGACCACAAGTTGAGAAACAATGCAGTAAATGACGTTGTCAGTTGCTGGGAAGTCGGATGTCAAGAACTTCCACAGAAAAGGGAGGTAGAATCTCAAGGGAAACTGTACCGGTTTGCCTGGTTGAGTCACCATTATAAGGAAATGTGCCCATAATGAATTGCATGTGTCTGCTCTCTCATACATACAGTAAGTTACAATGAACAGCAGCATGCGTTTAATTTCCTCCCCCACACCACGCCCATATCCCCCTCCCAACACAACAGTGGTCCCCAGGTTGATTCTCAGTCAGGGTGGTGGTCCCTGGTTCATAAGGACCCCCTCAGAGGTTGGAATTATAGTTAACATGGATATGGACTACACGGCCTGTGAACTTTAACACACACGCACACACACACACACACACACACACACACGCACGCACACACACACACACACACACACACACACACACACACACACACACACACACACACACACTACTGGACTGATATTCAAGAAAAATGAAAAAGAGTTTTGGGATTCTGTATTACATTTCATAACTGTTATGGTGCCTTAATTTGTTTGAATGCTATACCTATATTTACTAACCTGGCACATTCTGATAGTTGGTGGACTTAAAAATTAGAAGGGAGGAATTGTTATGTATGTGGTTCAATCATACATTATTTCAATAATAGCACTGCTGTTATCTTGACATTGCCTGGTTCCTTTAAGACGGTGAATGACGTCATCACGCTGAGACCGTGCCTGTACCCCTGTATGAATAAGTGCGCTATTCTGACTAAAACAATGGATATACAGTAAACGTTGTTTGAGTCTTTATTTGCCGTTATTGTAAGAGAACAAACATAACACACTTTCAGCAGTTTATTCGTCAAGGAAGTAGAAGTATACCCAGGTTTGACCCGGCGTTTTTGAGGTGAGTGTATAACTGTTTATTAAATGGCAAAGAACTCAGTTTTTTATGTCACAGGGGAAACTTTATTTAGGTAATTTGCTATTTGTTTGCATTTCTACTTGTCCCATAGCACATGGAACCGCGGCGGAGGGGCTATTTTGTACCGTGTTTTGGTGTGGTTGCTTTGAAGACGGTGGAAATGGCTGTTTGGATATTGAGTATTTTTAATATAAGCCTTGGGAAAAACACAGGCTTTAACTATCTTCGGGTGCAGTTGCCCAAACGATATCAAGCCCATTATTAATTTACAACTGTCATGTCAACCCTGGCGTCACGACACATGTGAGCTTGTAGGTCGGCTATTTTCAATATAGGGCATAATTATAAGTTCAAATAGTGAAAATACCCTTTTGACAAGCTCACAAGTTCGCATAGTGACTTGTTTAGGGCGGCTGGTGTAGATAATCTATTTTGATATATTATAGTCCACTTGCCAGAATGTGAACCCAGGCATATTGAGTACACCAAAGTTGTATGTTAGAAATGTTGAGTGCATTGCAATAAGCTGTGCGTTTGTAGATTGGCTATAGCTATTTTCCTTGAAACTTTGTCAAATGTCCTGATTAATTTTGAATTAATAGCCTACCACAACCACTACCACGTCAGTGCTGTGACCACTTTAACATTGCATCTAATGAGCGATGGGTTTCTTTTGACCCCGACCTGCGCGCACATACAGGTTCTTAACTTCTTATCAGTGTGACGTTGTCTGGAAATGTGTCAATTGTCAGTGTCTAATTATTATGGCTAATATCAACACTACTACTGTTTGATTTTCCTTTTTAGGTTCCCAACTCGTTTTCAGTATGTGTAACTTCTGTCAACCCTAAACCTGGACTACCCATTCCTCAGGGAAACATTGGGTCTGGCTATGTAAGTTTTTATTTGTTCATGTTGTTGCCTGCATCGGTACAATTATATTATGTGTCACTGTTAACCACTGAAACTGAGCGCTATACTTGGTAAACTAATACTTGGTAGACTGGGGTCAGCTCTATTCCTGGTTTGCTCTTTTTCCACATTCTACACCAATTCTCTCGACCAACAATAATCAATCAAAATGATAAGCTCACAATGTGTTGCAGTGTGACACGTTGTGAGCTTGTAGATCTGCTATTTTCATAATAGGGGCACTTTTCCCCCCATACTTTCTAGTAAGGGTTTTCTAGTAAGAGATGCAATTCTAGTGTTTCTATTCATCTTTAACAACTTGAAAAACTTTGTTTTAGACACAAGCTACTTGTGTCTAACAATTAAATGGCACGAATAACAGAAAAATGGACTGGAAGGAAGCGACCTCGTCAGACAGAGACAGCTGAGGTTAATCCAAGCACCATGGTAAAAACTGTCAATCTGTTTTAGCTGAAAACTAGTCTGTGCAGAATGAACATTGGGACCTTTATGCTGATACATTTTAAATGTGTTTTTTCAACAATTTTATGCAATTTACTTCAATCTGTAGAACTTGTTTGATTTATAGATTACAAAAGTGAATCACTCACTCACTCACTCACTACTTGACTGAGATTTGTTCTCGTGATTTTAAAGGATTATGAAAATAACATTATTATAATACATTTTTGTATTTTTTTTATTAAGGCCTCCAATCGGAAGCAGCAATTCTGCTCTTGCCTGCACTATTCAAGGAGAAACCAGAGTTGCTGTTTGAAGTTGAGGTGAGCCATGAACCGTTCACTAGTGTGAGAAGCACTATGTAATTGAAGCACATTGTATTATTGCATTAGTTTTTATATTATCATATGGTTGTTTCTGTTTTTGACACAGTGGCTCTGCAGGAGACTAGCCAGAGGGTGTGCGTTTCTCTGATGGTTAATGGTATTCCTTCTCCCCAGGGCCAAGCTCAGACCAGCACTGACATGTCGACACCAAAGATGATGCTGAAAGGCTGCAGGGAGGGTCACCCCAAGAAATATGAAAGAAAGACCACATCATGCTGTCGATGGATGACCAGGTAATCACAGAGGAGAGTGTGGACATTTCAATGGCACTGGGACTCCTACTGTGCATATATTTTGTGTTCAGAATCCAATACCCTAAAGGACTGAAAAAGACACTGACCTTTTTGGAGTGTGTTGTTCTGAAATTGAAGGATGCAGGCAAACTTCCTGTCACAGTAAAAATAATGTACAACTCCATCTATGAGTAGCATGTATGTAGGAGTCAGTGTTCTCTCTCCATGTCTGGATGGCCACTTGAAGAGAGTCAGCTAAAAATCAAGGACTTTGCCACTGGACTGGGCCTCTTATAATTCTGGAGTGTACATTTTGTTTTAGAAATCCTGAAAGACTGTCAAAGTGTCAAAAACAGTCAAGTGTGTTGTTGACAATTATATATGTTGTTTCACTTGTTATACGTGTGTGTGTGTGTGTGTGTGTGTGTGTGTGTGTGTGTGTGTGTGTGTGTGTGTCATGAAATGAAGGCTCTGTGATGTTGTGTGTGTGTGTGTGTGTGTGTGTGTGTGTGAGTGTGTGTCATGAAATGAAGGCTCTGTGATGTTATGTGTGTGTGTGTGTGTGTGTGTGTGTGTCTTTGATGAAATGAAGGCTGTGTGTGTGTGTGTGTCTCTTTGATTAAATGAAGGCTCTGTGGTGGTGTGTGTGTTTGACGAAATTAAGTTATTTTTGCATTTTAAGGTCTGACGCATTCTGTTCATGTATTATTTATTTTATTTATAATTTGCTTTATGTATACTTATTTGTTAGTGTTTACTACTTTTTATTTTATGTAAGCACATTTTACATCTAATTAATTTGTCATTATTTATTTTATTTGTTAAACAGTATTTGAAGCTGGTGTATTTTACATTTAATGTGCAGCTTGAATAAAATGCAGTGTATTATAACTTGTAACCTGGATTTGGTCTTACTTTATTTGTTTGCAATATAGTACCTACGACCTAGCTACCTAATCATCCATCTTCAACCCCTTATCCGTAGTCTGGTCGCGGGGCAACAGCTCCACCAGAGTGCTCCAGATTTCCCTCTCCAGAGCAACATCAGTGACTTCCTCCTGGGGGATTCCGAGACGTTCCAAGGCCAGTGAGTCGATGTATTTCCTCCAACTGTGCCTTGGTCTGCCCCGGGGTCTCCTCCCAGTGGGACGTGCGTCGAGGACCTCCCTAGGTAGGCGAACGAGAGGCATCCTAAATTAACCAGATGCCCGAACCACCTCAGCTGACTCCTTTCCAGGCGAAGGAGCACGCAATTCTACTCCGAGTCTCTCTCGTGTGACTGAACTTCTCACCCTATCTCGATCTAAGGGAGATGCCAGCCACCTGTCGAAGAAAACTCATTTCGGCTGCTTGTATTCGCGACCTTATTCTTTCGGTCATGACCCACACTTTAGACTTAATATATTAGTGCCCCTCACTTCACACAGGTGTGATTTTTGAATACCATGGGACCCTGGCTGAAATTCACCAGCAAGACCTAAGCCTAAACCCAAAACAAACTATTAAGCTGGTCACCAGCTAAAACCAGCATAAACTGGTGACCAGCAAAACCATAAAAATACCAGCTAAGACCAGCATAAACTGGTGACCAGCTACCAGTTTAAACCAGCATGGACCAGCAAAACCTAGCTGGTCAGTCACCAGCTAAGACCAGCAAGATGGCGTCCAAAACACACTCTAAAGCTGGTCACCAGCAAAAGGTGGTCACCAGCTAAGACCAGCAAGAAAGTTGCTGGTCCAGCTTATGCTGGTCTATGCTGGATTTTTCAGCAGGGTAGTCCGGTTTGCTGGAGGTGTGATGAGGTACACTTATTATTCATGTATTGTTTGATTGTTTATTGTATTAGTATACATATAATACGGTTGATGATGCTGCGTGTTTGGTCGTGTAAACAAATTTAAACTTTTAATTTGATTTATTTGTATTTGTTTATCTTGTCTATCCTTGTTTTATATTATGTTTCTGTGTTCATACATTATGTCCATGAATACGTATTCTGTTGTTGTTGTTGCTTGTGTTTGTATTTTATGTTTTCTGTGTTTGTGAAAAAATCTATAAATAAAGTAGGATCACAAAAACAAAAAAAAAACTGACCTTCGAGTCACGCTTCCATTACTATTGAACTGCCAGGAGCTAAATGTTGATTTGTACAGAATCCTCACGGATGATATTGCTCACCGCAGAAGGCGAATGAATTACATTAATGAAATAATTAATGCACCACGTCGGCGTAGGGGAACCAGGGGACGTCTCTGGACGAGACCAGGGAGGACAAGCCAGTTTTGGGACAATTTTGAAAATGGTGTCGATTAAAGGACGAAGTTCTTCACTCAGGGCGACAAGAGATTCTTTGGACATACGGAAATTGTCTTTCCAAGCACGGTCGTCAAGACCGTGCTTGGAAAGACAATTTCTGTATTAAAAACTGCTAATGCCTTCGGCATATCACGCCCGACTGCGTCTGTTATAATAAGAAAAACCTGCAAAGCCATCACTGTCCTGCTCGGCCCAAAGTATATTGGGCTACCTTTCACTGTACCCGAGGCAGAGGAGCTGGACTCTGGGTTCATGCGGGATCATGGAATGCCTCAATGTTTGGGAGCGGTTGATGGGACGCACATTGATATAAAACAGCCATCTGTCAATTCCATGGACTACATTAACAGGAAGTGCAGACATTCCCTGAATGTCCAAGCTGTATGCGACTACAAATACAGGTAATGAAGGCTGAAGAGCTATTTGTTTGTTTGATAAAGACTTTTTATTGTGTTATGTGTCAAGGGGGGGGGGGCACACACACACACACACACACACACACACACACACACACAGTACCACGCCAATAACACTGGATGGCACTGTTGAGCAGCGTCGCACACACAAGTGTATTTACTTTGTAATAAAGGTGCTATATGTTGCTTTGCCTGTTACAGATTCATGGATGTTGTCATAAAGTCGCCTGGAAGTGTCCATGACGCACGTGTCTTTGTTAATTCCAAGGTGAATACCTATTTGAAGACCGGGAAGATACCTCAACTAGAGAAGCAGCTTGTGGATGAGGAGGAGGCCATACGCATCTTTCTCTTGGGGGACCCTGCCTACCCCCTTCTGCCATACCTCATGAAAGAGGTGGCTCTACAGTCTACCCCATCAGAACAGTACTTCGGACTTATGTTGTGTAAGGCCCGTATGGTCATTGAATGTGCATTTGGTCAGCTGAAGGCCAGGTTTGCAGCTCTGCGGCGGCCTATGGACATAACTCTGCATGACCTGCCAAATGTAATTTATGCATGCTTCGTCCTACACAATTATTGTGAGGCCAATAATGAAAGTGTCGACATTCATGTTGAGCAGGAAGCCATACAGTGTGACAGAGTTCACCAGCCTCCCACACAGAGTAACAGGTGTCTCACTGACTGTAATGAGGGAAGCGGAAAGAGTGTGAGGAGAATTCTCACCAAGTACGTTGACCCATAACCCATTCAGGACGGGAACCCCTTTTGGTGTTTTTTGCATTATGTTATACTTTAGCTATTGGGAAAATAGCAGATCTACAAGCTCAGTGCAGCACCGAGTGCTGTGCTACAAAATGTGGTGCAAATCTTTGGATATATATTCTTTCAGAGCACATCAAATATTTACTTCTGGGATGGGGGTCGGTGGCCAAATATATATAATTGTTGGGGTCCTTATAGTCAGAAAACCACTGATATAGAAACTTTTTTTCTTTTTCTTTTTTTAGAATTGTCTTCAGGTCTAAGACCATTAATGCATTTGAAAGACTTTTGTTTGAACTTGTTCAAAACATTGCATTTATTTAGTTTGAAAACAATGTGCATTGGGTAAATAAAAAAACCCATAAATCTGCAATTCTGCATTTTTGTAAACTGAACTGAAATGATCTTCCCTGAGAAGCATATAGTAATAAATAATAAGAGCCAAAAAACAAAAACACACTGTAAACACAAATGAAGGTTTCAAATTAACATAATCTTCACTCTCCTTTTCACTCTGCAATGCTGCACTACTAAACTAAAGACTAAACTAAAGACCTGGAGGCGTGATCAATGCTCTTTGGCCACTCAGAATAGCCAAATGGCATTGACCACGCCTCCAGGTCTTTAGTTTACTCAAGTTAGGGAATAAGACCTGGCACTTAAGACACGCAAAATACAGCCCTCTAGTGTCCTCAAATTATTACATGAGCCATAAGGTTAGCATTGTGCATTATGTCAAAGGCAACGCTTAACCCAAACTAACCTCAACTCATAAATGTCACCATGATATTTAAACAAGTGTTATAAAATGCCATTGATCTCAGGAACAAGTGGGACTAGAGACCTCAGCATCAGACATTAATGAGGACTCAGGGTAATCTTTTGCCCCAGCATTTCCAGTGGCATATCAGTAACTTTCTGCATACTTTTTGCCCTATCATGAATTCCAATGTTTTTTTAACAACATGGTCACATTTCATTATTTTATAATATACAAAGTTTTACGGATAGCAATCTGAATAAACTGTAACGTAAAGTCAAACCTCTGACGACAACTGTAAATGTTAAATTGGACCTCTATGCCTACTAAAAATATCACATATAATCATAGGCGGACTTTGAACCTGACGCCAGGGGGTGCGACTGCTTGGCTATCGACTCCCGCGAGCACGCGATTTTTTTAACCTTTATTTTATTATTTTAGCGTTTTTACAATGCCCTAACCCCTAAAAATGAGTTATTTAGGTAGTACAGCAGCTCACACACATACACACATGCACTACAGCCGTACAGCGAGGCATCATATCATGATAAGAGAGATGATTATAAACTACAGTCAGAAGCCATAAGAAAAGAAACCATAAGCCATAACAAAAAAAAGAAATCTTTTTTTTTTTTTTTTGCCAGGGGGTGCAGTGCACCCCCTGCACCCCCTTTAAATCCGCCCATGCATATAATACGATAAACATACACAGAATATCTTATATCCCCACCCACAATTTGGGACACATTTGTGTAAATTAAAATTATATCATAGCATCATAGTATATGCATATCTGGATATATATGCGCCATATACATTTGAGATATTATTATTATTGTAATAGGATGCCTATGTTCCATCCAGGGACAGTATGCAGGTGTTGAGTGGACCCTGGGCTGCTCTACAGACAGATAGACAGTCAGACAGACAGACAGACAGACAGACAGACAGCTCTCTACCTGTCTGTCTGTTAGTCCTGCTGCTGTTTCTGTCTGTCTGCCACCTGCTGGTACAGCTGACTGTCTACCTCACATGGAAACTCAGAGAGGGTGAGACTCATGATCACATCTTAATGTCTGGATGCTGTCAATGTGTTCACAAGAGACACGTGTAGATTAGGCCTACTGTACAGGCTTTTACCTCCCACTGGGGCTGCAGTGCACACTACAATACATGTTCTGTATTCAGAGAAGCTTTGGGCAACTTTACATTTAAACGTAACATTGTTCCACAGTTACCAGACACTTATAGCGCCACCAAACTTCTAGCGTTGGTAAAGGTAAAAACATTGTTTCCTGTCATGACGGACATAACAGAGCTAATTAATAAAGCACTAACCATGTGTACAATGATGCCATTTAATTTCTGTGTTGTTTTAGTCAAGTCACTTTTAAACCACATCCTCTCTCAAAGCTGGCCTTCGCTTCCCTCTGCAGGGTTTCATTTCACACAATGCTGTTGACATGGTATCTCTTCTGATTGATTGATTGCTTGATTGATTCTTAATTAACAGTTTGCAGAAAAGAGCACAAGGAAGCACAGTTCAATGCAAGGTCTGCTAAGAGGATTTAAAATAATATAAGCCCTATGGCTTGTTTACATCTGAGTCATTCATATTAAATTAATCTGAACATCGATCTGAACATATAAACCACAAAAATACTTTAATATGACTCAAATTAATTAACATTTAATTGAACTTTATATGTGTCATGACTCATGCACAAACACACACCTCTATATCTCCATTAACACTAGGAAGTCTGAGCAGCCGTTCTGACCGAATTTGAGATTTCAACGTTTATTTTCTTAGCCCATGGAGTCCACAGAAAGTTCCCCTTGCATGACTTTGTCTAAATATTCGATTGAAATCATCTCTGTTTTTTTCCCCATTTGAAACGTTTTGTAAACATGATTTTAGGCATATATCTCTTACTCAGTCTGACTATAATCGGCCCAATCGACCGCCGTCCCCCTTCCTCCCCCACTTGTCTAATGATCTTCACACCTCCGGCAGCTGGAGACGGCACTCCATGTTCAACGAATTAAATCATATACGTTTGGCTGGTTAATTAACTTGAATTTGTTTATTATTTTGATAAGATAATAGGAATATGAATACAATGATTATTATCATTGTTGTTATTATTATTATTATTATTGAATGCTCGGTTAGACTCGACCGACATTTACTTTCCATGAAGCGAATGCTTGCCGATGCGCGATACAAAATAAAAAGTGTTTGAAATAATTCCAACCAGATAGACCTCCCGAACCTCTAAATGTTTTGTCAGTCAAAAGAACAGTTCTTTCTGCAAGCGACGTGGAACTGATCTGCAAGTCTGCCTGCCCTGCACGCAAGGCTATTTCTTTTTTTCCTCCTCCCTCTCTCAACTGCTGCTGCTGTTGCTAGTGTTTACACTATAAACCAATTTCCCGACATTTCCTTTTCACTTGATACCGTTTCGTAGAGAGGGCCTACACAACCGATCTATATACCAAATGAAAGCCCAAATGTCGTAGTTTACATAGTATTTTGATTTTTTTTAAATGAGCAAAAAATGAGCGAGTTATGATTTAAAGAAAAGAGGGGGTTCATGTATGTGAACTAGGCTGCTTGATCAAGGGTACGTGTTGCTTTTGTGAGCAATGGTGTACATTTTGGTAATATGTTGGTCAAAGTAACTCATTTTTAGACCATCTGGGGAAAATAAATACATCTGCAGAGTTCCCCCCCCCCCCCCACACACACACACGCAATTCTAGCGTGTTTTATCAGTGTTTTATCAGCTCCCAAACTTTTTCGTTTGCATGGCCGGTTTGAACTGACGCGATTCTTTCTTTGGCACAATCAATGAAATATAATAGTAGGCTACTAAGCCCGTTTTCAGCTAAATGCGGAAATTTCCAGGCTAAATAACTTATCGACGGGAGTCGTGTTAATATTTATTTACTCGTCATTGTCATGTTCACTCCAAATAAACAAGTATTATGCACTTATGATGCAGAGAGCCATCTTATAAAATATTTGGTTTGGGATATTGAGGGGGCAGAAAACAGCCCGGTCACGTGGTTCATGTACTTGCAAGTTGGGACAAAGAAATACACACAGCTTAGCAAATGTTTTTTATTAATTAAACTGATATAACAACATATATATATATAATAATTGTTTATTTGGAATGTACTTTGGCTGGTAATTTAGGTAAATATATAACGCGACTCACTTGTATAAGTAATTTACCGCGGACATGCCGCATTTACTGCAATACATTGGCTTTAGTAATGCGGTTAGCTTATAATATTAGCAAATGTAAGCTAACGGCTGGAGGAGGAGGAGGAGAAAAGACGAGTGATCTTGGAAGGAAAAAAAGAAGCAGCAACGCGACACTCTTCCATGGCTATGTTGCAATATAGCACTAACCGGGCAAAATATGTATTACATGTATTATTAGTTTTATACATTTTAGGAGTGAAAACATGTGTTTAGAAATGACAACATCTCAGCAGTTCAAACAATGTCCCATTGTTAACAACACTTAACACACGACACAGACAGCTAGCTAACTAGGCTAGCTAGCTTCTCGCTCCATTGAAACCGAGCATTCAATAATAACATCCCTCTGCCCTCATCATGGATAATAATAATTGCATTCATATTATCTTATCAAAATAGTAAACAAATTCCAAGTTAATTAACCAGCCAAACATATATGATTTAATTCGTTGGAAATGGGATGCAGGGCTGCAGGCTTGAATGTCTCCAGCTGGACGTCTCCAGGGACGATGGGGGAGAGAGTGGCCAATCAAATCGCACCAAAAACATGGTCCCTCTGACCGTTCAGCCGACTGAGTAGTAGTGAACTTTTTTCAGACTGGCTAGTGTTAATCTCCTCGTCCTCTTTCCTCTCTTGTCTCCAAGTTGAAGCTGAGCTGTCAGACCTTCCACAGGATAGAAGCAGCACCATCTACTGGCCACGGAACAGAACTACACCCCATAGACACAGAACTGACACTGGTTCAGTCACACACCTGACAGAAGAGAAAACACACAAGACACTTCATGAAGCTGCCAGTTAAATTATATTGCATTGCATCGTGTATGTTTGTGTGACATGTGGATTTCATTAATATGGACATTTAAAAGGAAATACAGCGTGACTGTCAAAAAGGACATGTCATATGTGTCAGGATATGATTTTAGGACCCAGAAGCGGACGGAAACAGGTTGCAGGTTAAACAGAGTTTTAATTGAGAGTCAGTTCACAGGAAAATGTAGTCCAAAACAAGTCCATGAAAACAGAATCCACAAAAACACTGGCAAACAAATCCAAATCGGCAGGCAAAAGGGAGGTCAGAATCCAGGCAGGTGGTCAAAGAACAAAAGCACAAAACAGGCAAAAACTGGTGGGACTGGAGCAGAGAGCACAGGGACAACAGGAGATATAATCTGGCAGAGAACAAAGAGACAAGCAGGGTTTAAGTAGACTGAGTGTGACAAACGAACAGAGTGCAGGTGTGAAGCTCCACTCAGATTGGCTGATTGAGAGTGAGCAGATGAGTGGGAGTGACGGCACTGGAATGACAAGAAATGACAATTAGTCAGGGCAGAAGCACAAAAGGCAACAACTAAAGTAGTGTCACACCCACAGGCAAGCCCAGACCCAAGGCTCAGACTGTATTCCTGACAATATGGTGTTTATAAATAAGGTAACAATTTAAACTAAGGTCCTTGTTATAAGCACTTATTACCTGTTAATAAGACATTTATAAAACATTAACTAACTAATTAATAAGTCAGTTATAAGACACTTATTAATCTTCCATTTGTAGGCTACACTCTAGTTACAGACCCATAAGGGTCCAAACAGGGTCTATGGACCCTCATTTAATGACATTTCTACCTCCAGGACCCCCAATTTATATTGTGAAATTAATGTTGATTTAACTGAGTGTAGCCCTACACATGGAACCAAATGTGTAACGGTCCAGTTGGTTCCATTTACACTCAGGGTTACAGACCCATACGGGTTCCAAACCATCATTTAGGTGCGGACCCCCTGGAAAGCACTTGTGAACAATCCTTTTCAAGCACTTTGAATAATGCACTATTAAATGTTTGCAGTTGCACCATTTAGACGAGTTGCCCTTCTGAGTGAAGACCCCCCCCCCCCCCCCCCTATTGCTACCCGTCCAGCCAACAGAAACAGAAAATATATACCAATGGGTGACGTCACAGTTCCACTTTAATAGTCCATATTTTTAGGGGCCCCTCCTATATACATACTCAGGGTGCCATTTTGAACGTCATATGATATGACATATAATATGACAGATTTTAAGAGATTGGCCATTGGCCAATGTCATTTTGCAATTATGAGCACGGTAAGATTTTATGTCGACTTAGATAGTATTTTAGACAGACGTATAGCTCGTTACGTAGACAGCACTAGAATTGCATTTTATGTAGTCATAGCACTTTATAGTACACATGCATGTATATTGTAATATAGTATAGTATGTATAGTTGACATACAGTAGATGCTCCACTGTTACGTTCTTAGTTAATACATGATTCACAATAACTACTTTTTATATACTGTATGTGATGCTTTTGTTTTTGCTTAAATGTAAGTCGCTCTGGATTAAGAGCGTCTGCTAAATGCCTAAATTGTAAGATGCGCTCTCCGACACCCGTGGCGTGCGCAAAAGGGCCTTGAATTAGTCATGGATGTGTTTAGGGCGTCACCGCCATCCACCCATTCAGCACGGCGGGTCCCATTCCCTTAAAGGAAGACTGACACGCCCCTCGGGAGCTAATAACTGCTATCAAACAATGCTATCATGATTCTGACGTCAGAGTGGCGAAAGCTTTCCCCAACGACTTCTATGCGGGCTCGCCGGGCTTGGTGGCCGTGGTAGCATAGCAACTTATGCTACTATTTTGGTGTCACATTTAGCTTGAATACTGGGTGAAAGTCTCATTAAAAAAATTATTTTTTCGCAACATTGTTCAGGTGAACTGTGTGTTTATGCTTGTTCATTGTAATAATCAATATCGCTATGATTATTTTATTTATCGCCGCGTCGCTCCGCATGACAACATAGTCTAGCCCGTCTCAGATGCAGGCTGCACACACACGGACGGACGGACGGACGTATAGTCTCTGGTCAGGTCCCCGCATTGAACTGGGCATGTGTGTACGCACACACACACACACAGACACACAACTTTTAGCCGTGGCTATAGTGCATGACAGCGGGGAAGAGATTCCGTGCCATTGCATGTGTGTGTGTGTGTGTACACACATGCCCAGTCCCCCGTAGAGGCTCATGATCTCGTCCGCAAGACTATGCCTCGGCATAGCGATATTTATTATTACAATGAATACAAACATAAACACACTATAGTTCACTTGAACAATGTTGTGGTAACTAACTACGGTATTACAGAGTGAGAGCGAGGGTGTACATGTCAGCCTGCGGCTGAGAGGGGAAAAGAACAGTAGTCGCGCTGCTCTCACAGCGGCCAGACAACAGCAGACCGTCCGTAGTCGCGACTGTCGCGCTGCGGGGCTGAGAGGTCTCAGAGCGGGCAGACAGGGGTGTTGGCGACCGGGGGAACATGGGACTCCAGTCCAAAATTTGCGCTTGTGCTGCAGTTCCCATAAAAAACCCCACGCCAACCTCAATTGCATTCAAACTAAGCATTTCTGGCGAAAACATTTTTTTCAATTACATTTATAGCCAATATGACGCTAAATGTACCGTCAAAAACGCTAGCCTGACCTATAGCCACTTGTTGCTAGCGCCGTAGCCCCGTTTCAAACTGTTTCAAACTGTTTTCAGTCAGACCACGTGATGTGCTGTACCACCCATATTATTTTCGGGGCATGTCAGCGGACCTTTAAACAGTCAGCTGATCCACGGTACCATATGCGCAAATTCGGCTTTGCATTAATAACGTGGTATTACATTTATGCAGGCAGGCACCATAGACATGACATGACTTTGTCACATTTGGGTTAATTATTCCTATTGCACTGCATGCTGTCTCCTTTGTGCCTCAAAAGAACAGATCTACAAGCTGTCACAGCCATGATGTGCATAGCTTGTAGGCCTGTGTCTCTATTTTGGTAGGTCATTTGCAGTGTTAATTGGAAAGTCATGACAGCGTCAGCTGTAAAGGAAAGGTACTTACAGTATATATATGTATTATATATATATATATATATATATATATATATATATATATATATATATATATATATATATATATATACACACACACACACACACACACACACACACATATGTATGTATATAGATAGGCCTATACACCGTATATCTAGGTGTACCCCGAGATTTTTAGGCTATGAAAAGTGTGCCCTGGGACAAAAAAGGTTGGGAAACACTGTTCTACCGTGCCATGTGTAATGCTGCTGCCCCGATGTTATGGTCTTCGCTTGTAGCGTTTTACTAAACAATAATTGAATCAGGTGTGATACAGCGAATGAAAGCAAACTTCCCAAGGATTATGGAGATGTTTTAATTTGTTTAAAAGGTTGAGAAATTAGTGTATAGGACCCATAGAAACAAGTAAATAGGTCTATAAAAATAATCCCCAAAAAAGCTTAATTTAATGTTTGTTTTGTTTTACATCATCATTAAATCACCTAATCTACATGAGTTAGAGACAGGTGTGATTTTTTCCACTCTATGACAGTATGATTGGTTCAGTTGGACAATCAACGGAATGAGTGGCAGCTGTGCGTGCAAGCCTACAGTAACGGCACAGTGTTTGTCTCATCGTAGCCTACCGGTATATGTTCGGCATGCTTCTTCTTTATAGTCTACATGTTGGGTTTGGTGTTTTGCAAGATCAGCTAAATTGTGGTTCATGGGGTCATTGGTCATTGGGTTTGTGACCACCATCAAAAGCTGACCTATTTTTTTGCACATGATAAAATGACCAAAACTGCTGAGCAGTCTAAACACCGCTATATGACCAGCGAGCCAAAGCCACCCCTTTCTTGTCAGGCAAACATTTATGGGATAATAGTTAAGCAGACAGACAGACAGGGCAATAAGGTACTGTACTGTACATGGGGGTGGTGTGTGTGTGTGTGTGTGTGTGTGTGTGTGTATGTGTGTGCGTGCGTGCCTGCCTGCGCACGCGTGCGTGTGTGCGTCCGTGAGTTAACTCCGGTCTCTAATGGTGCGTTCACACGGGCAGACGCAACAACGCAGTCTACTATTCATTGTCAATGGAAGCCAGCGACAAGATGATGCAAAGATGCAGTCTACCAGGACACAATGATGCGTACAGTAGCTGCTCCAAATGATACTCCCATTCGTCTTTGTGCAACAAATATAAGTATAGAGGGTTTAAGTGGTTGAACTGTTAGTTACGGTGATAAATTCCAAATATATATATATATATATATATATATATATATATATTTTTTTTTTATACATTTTATTCAAAGAGTATGACATCATATGCAATTTTCACAGAAAGAATACGACTCTTTGTTTTTTACATTTTCTCCCACAACTCCTTTCCCAATCCTCCCCACCCACCCACCATCTTTCCCCACGAGGCCAGACATACAAACAACATACAAACATAGGTATAAAACCAATAGGTTGAGTATTCTGAGGCACCCCTGGACTTGCATCATGGTGTCCTGCACTTTGAGAGGCCCTGCACTATATCTGCACAGGCATATGGAATGATGTTGACACTACCTGTTTTCCTCCCCTTTTTTGCGAGGAAACTGGTGACAAAAAAGATAAAGAAAAGAGAAGTTACTTAGTTATAATCATGATCGCCCATGTCTGTGTACTTGAAAGTGAGACACAGTGTACTTGATATGTATTGTGTACTGCCTGATCTGTAGCATACTTCATAGTTAGGCTATGACTGACAGTAAGGTCAGCCTTGCTGCAGTATAGGCACGTTATTACGTCTCATATCTTGTTGAAACGTCATTAGGATCCAGCACTATTATATGTTCCTGTTTGTGTAATAAACTGGGTGAACCTTTTGCGTGATACTGTCTCGTGTCGCGTTATTGTTCTCCCGGGCCCGCCGCCGCAGTCGCCGTACCGAAGGAATACTTCAACCGGAGTATCAGTTATCACACACCACCCAGCCTGCATGCACATACTACCTGTCTGTCAAACAGTTTACAACATCATCAACGTCATCAACTTCAATGTTGAAATGTGTTGTCCATTCATGAAGGCAAGCAGTCTATGGGTACACCCATAGACATATATAAAGGCTAGATGGCTCAAGACGGAGTCTCTGACGTATAGTTCGCCCAGCGGCCATCTTGCTGAGGGGCTACAGTACAGTATGTCCAATGGTAGCTCAAACTAAAATAACTAAAAAGTAACTCGCTCAAATCTTGACGGATTTACAAACTGGTTGGTTTATTACAAACGTTGTCAACGTGGCTATGATTCAGGTCGCTTATCTGCTTAATTTAGTTTTTTATATGGACGCATATAATAAATAAAATTAAAGCATATATGCGGACGTCTCTGACGTTTCTAACAAGCCAAACCATTTGAAAATCGTTTGAAAATTGAGTAAGTGGTAAAAAAGTACATGCCCATAGACACAATGTTATGCTGCCCCTCGGTAAGAAGGCCGCCACGTAGCAACGTCGCTCTCCATTGGCCAGAGCGCGGGTGAGCCATCTAGCTTTCTTATAGACGAATCCAGGAGCGGGTCTAATGGTCGCAGCTTACGCATTTCCTGTAGGCAGACTCGACGTAGCTGCTGGGTTTAAACCCTCACCAGACTCCAACATATTGGCAACATTAAAAATAAATAAAAACTGAATGTCAAAATATCCACCACGGTGGCTGAGACCAGAGCCATTAGAGTAATGGTTGAGACGAAGCAGTGAAAGGTCCTGAAAGATACATAACGTCAGTCTTACCCAATACCCAATCTTTCAGTGTTTTATGAACACAATTGCTGCTGTATTTTATACCTCGTACTAAGCATTTAAAGTATGAGGTATAAAGTACAGCAGCCTTGTGTTCATAAAACAGAAAGATTGGGTATTGGGTAAGACTGACGTTATGCATCTTTCAGGACCTTTCACTGCTTTGTCTCAACCATTACTCAATGGCTCTGGTCTCAGCCACCGCAGTGGATATTTTGACATTCCGTTTTTATTTATTATTATTATTATTACTTCTTTTTTAATGTTGCCACTACTGTTGGAGCAGCCATAAACTACACAGGTTCATCCCGATGTTCTGGGCATCTTTGTAATGTTAGTGTTTAATAAATAGCAGGTAAAAGAGTAACGTTTGAGGCAGACTAACATCAGTTACTCTGCCGTTCACTATAGTACGCCATAGGTGCGCCTGGTGAGGGTTTAAACCCCGCAGCTACGTCGAGTCCGCCTACAGGAAATACGTAAGCTGCGACCATGAGACCCGTTCCTGGATTCGTCTATATCTATGAGTACACCTGCATGTCACTGATCACATGACCCCAACAATCAATTATCCAGTTCCAAGCAACACAGAACGGGGGATTTCCACTGTCGTGTATTTACACACAACTAAACTCATCTGCTGCATTCTTCAGACCGGAAACGTCACCACACAACAGCTCTAAGTGACATGGTTAAATGTTGAAACTTAGTGTTATTCCTCTTTCACTCTTCCTTCCTTTTAACTGCACAGGTTGAGAGCTCGCACCACATACAATGAATTCACCCATGTCTATATTTTTGCTTTACATTGATTCTAATCATTATCCACTCACTCCCTGTGCAGAATGCTGATCATGGAATTTGAATTAAAATCATATCAATGCGATGATGAGCATTTAGTGATTTTGTGAAATACCAATTATATTGAACAAAAAAAACGTCTCTGTTGTTTTCACCGTAGCACATAATGGATGCAGGGTGTGAGGAGCACGTGCTTTGAACTCACTCTGTTTGCTGTTATGATCATTTTTTTTCATAAATAAAGGTCATACATTGTACATAATAGGCTAATAAAAGATAACTAAATTGGCCAAGTTTATTTTCGATCGAGGGTGCATAATTTGACAGTTGTTATGCTCACTTTACGACACTCATGCAGATTCATGTTCACAGTCTTCACACATTCTGCGGTTAAGTGTTTTTTGGGGTGTTCTGCTTTTGTGTGTGTGTGTGTGTGTGTGTGTGTGTGTGTGTGTGTGTGTGTGTGTGTGTGTGTGTGCGTGCGTGCGTCAAAAGTATATATGAAACCACTTGGGTGTTAAAGCCAGCCCGGACAGAGCTCAGTCTGTTCTCCAACAGTGAAGACTAATGTAGGACAGTCTGACAAGATAAGATGTGAGTAACAAACAAAAAATCTTGAATATAGTACATTATATTGCAATCACACTAATCATATTCTGAACATCATTAGCATGTACTTGTGCTAATTAACTCTCTGTGACATTTTTGTGTTGTTTAATTCTTAAGATGTCTGACGGATCAAAGGGGGTGAGGTACGTCAGAGGAGACCAGGAGGAGGAGGCAGTGTACGCCAATGTATTCTCCAGAAGGCTACGGGAGATCAAGGTACACCGTGACACTTAACAGACCATGCTTACTTCAATGCATGAGGAGTCCAAGCCGCTTCTTGTCACCGCATTGCATCATTCATGACCAGCACTTATAATACCATTACAATTTAGGCATTTAGCAGACGCTCTTAATCCAGCTGGGCGACTTACATTAAAGGACAACTTTATATTTTTTTCAATCAAGGTTCATGATTTAGGTTGTCATTAGGGAAAGTAAAAAATATGAGTGTTCATTTTTTTTTCATTTGCTGCTTTCTTTCGTTTTAGGGATTTTAGCTATTTTTGTCAGGGGATTCGAGCAGGGCATTCGAGCATGGGGCTAAACATGTATTTTTTTTACCAAATTTATTGGTGATTTATTTTTGTATTATTTACTATAGTCCTAATAAACCCCAGGAAATTACATCTGGCCACAGAAGATCACAGGATCTACTGAATGGGAAGGTAGCCTTTACTGGGGGAAGGCTTATACTGTGTGTATAGGCTCAATAGGTCAGTTTGTCACATTCAATAGATTAGATTAGATTAGATTAGATTAGGAAGAACAAAAAACATGGTAAAACACTAAATACATAAAAGTAATCATATGTAAGCTAAGAACTTAACAGTGGGATATAATTAAACTATGCGTATACACTAGTACAGTGTTTCCCAACCTTTTTTGTCCCAGGGCACACTTTTCATAGCCTAAAAATCTCGGGGCACACCTAGATATACAGTGTGTGTGTATATATATATATATATATATATATACACACCGTATATATCTACCTAGATGGTGTGTATATACAGTATATATATATATAACCATTTGAACTCTGCCGAAGGCATTCAAAATACGTGTGCGCTACCTAAATAATGACCAGAAGTAAGTCCTTGAGAACGGGTTTAGACCAGGATCCCTAATTATGGATATTAACAATACAACTAGCCTATTAATACCTTTTATATTTCATATTGTGAGTTTGTAGAACTGTTCAGTGTTGCCACGTCTAGTCATTATAAACTACTTTGGACTTGTTTATCTGTACATTTCTTAGAATATTGGTGGTCCTTGACATGAAAATGTTTGAGAACCACTCTAAAACAACATTGGACAATTATGTTTGAGTTTGACAGTCAGAAATATTGTTGCTTATTCTAGATTTATTTTCCGACTTTTTCAGATTTTCTGACTTGATCTGGCCTGTTAACATTTTCATAGACCTGGTTGCTTGTTTCCCTCTCAGTTAGCACACAACAGCTAGGAGGATATGCAGCAGGCTGCTGCCGTCATGTTTAACATTATTTTGCGCAATTTATGTCCCCGAATTTATGGATATGGACTTATGGCTCCATCGCTGCTTCTTTCTTTAGTAGAAGTAGAAATTTAACGTGTTGTTGACTGTTTACCGTCCCTCTCACAGACTACACAGAGTGCACTGTCTCCGCCTCCTCTCACGCACACACACACACACACACACACACACACACACACACACGCGCATGCACACACACACACACCGCCTCCAGGCTCTGTGCAGAGTGAGACCCCGATATTTATTTATCGCGTTAACGCAGCATGTTAACGCCGATGTGCCCCGATATTTTTAGGCTATGAAAAGTGTTACTTTCGGTCAAATCAGACGGCACACCTGGACATATCAAACGGCACACTAAAGTGCCGCGGCACACAGTTTGGGAAACACTTCTAGTATAGAGTGCTTTATGTCTACCTAAAATGCTATTTAAGTTACATAAGTTGAGCATATAAGGTCGTCGAGGCTAGGGCAAGTGTTACGGCAAGTGCTATGGGCTAAGATGGAGTCTGAAGGGGTGGGTTTTCAGACTACGGCGGAATATTGGGAGTGAGTCTGCAATTCTGATTGCTATGGGAAGTGCATTCCATAGTTTTAGAGCCAGAATAAGGGAGAAGAGTTTGGGACGTGTGGAGCGTGGTCCTGGCGTAAAGTGTTGTAACTGGGGTGGTGGCGGTGTTGGCAGTGGCGGTGGCTCTGGGGTAGAGTGGCTTGATGGTAACCACAAGGTTGCCAGTTCGAACCTGGGCTCCCCCAGAGTTAGTGTCGAAGTGTCCTTGAGCAAGACACTGAACCCCAAATTGCTCCTGATGTGCTGATTGGTGCCTTGCATGGTTTCCGCGAGCCATTGGTGTATTGTGTGTGTGTGTGTGTGTGTGTGTGTGTGTGTGTGAATGGGTGAATGTAATGCACAATCTATGTAAAGCGCCTTGGAGAAAGCTGCTATACAGTATAAATGCACCATTTATAGTGAAGCTGTTGAACCTTGAACTGTACTACTATCCTCCAGTTGGGCATAGAACCGTCCTCGTTGAGGTGAAGACAAGCAGCTTCAGAGCGTGTGCAGTGTGTGTCACAGTGCTGTGTGTTCTACTAACAGCAGGAATCATTGGTGTGTCCACGTACCGTGAGTATCACACGCACGCAGACACGCACGCACACACACACAGGCTGCTGCGGACACGTGTAGTTCAGACCTAACTCTATTGCTCTGCTCAACAAAAATAGCATTACAGTAGTTTAACATTACACAACACACAATGGGAATGTGATGTTTGTGTAGGACAGAAAACTACACTAATAGCTGAATATAGCAATACAAGAGCAATAATAGAAATTGATCTTAATTAATTCATCAGATTAATTATCCCCCCCCCCCGTGCCCAGCACAATGCCAAAGCTATTTCCTGCAGGAAACACTGAAACTACCGAAATAACGAAACAAAACATTTTAGTTAACTGAACTAAATAAAAAAATCTCATTAAGTGAATGATAACTAACTGAAACTATTAATTTATTTGTTTATCTAACAGGAACAATAGAAAATAACAATGTATCAAGTTAGAAAAAAGTTATAAAGTTATAAAGTTTCTGCGGTTGGTGCATGGTTCATCTGTAGCTGAATACATTTTAAATGCTATCCTTTTGTTACGTTTTTACTATACAATTTTTTCTGATTAAATCCTGCAGCCGAATAATAACCCAAAGTATAAGAAACTAACTAAACTAACTAAAACTAAATAGCATTTTCAAACTAATAAACTAATACAAACCAGCAAATTGCTCTAAAAATCTGAATTAGAAAAAATATATATATTCAGAAAAAAACTAAGACTAAACTAAAATGAAAATTCCCAAACTGTTAAATAGTACTTATACTGTACTTAAGTACAATTGTGAGGTATTTCTACTTTACTTGAGTATTTCAAATTGCCAATACTTTTACTTCTACTCCGCTACGTTTCAGGGTCAACATTTTTACTTTTACTCCACTACAAGTATTTAAAAACTTTAGTTACTAATTACTTTGGAGATTATAGAAAACATAGGCCTACATTTAACCACTTCAATATACAGTATAATATTTCAGCCATTTGAAAATAGCCGATCTGCAAGCTCACAATGCGTCGCGATGCGACACATTGTGAGCTTGTAGATCAGCTATTTTCAAAAGATTTTGAACTTGTGAAAATGGGACATTCTGCAATATGAGTACATTTTGATGCCGGTACTTTTGTAGCCTACTTTTACTTGAGTAAATTTAGTATACATGACTTCTACTTGTAATGGTGTACATCTAGTATACTTTTACTTAAGTACAATTGAGTAGCCTACTTTGCCCACCACTGTGTCTAATTAAAAAAATATTAACCGTGTTTATCATCAACTTTTGATCCATTGCAGATAATTCGGCCATTAACCTGTTACAGACAGACAGAGACCAATGGAAGACCTGCTCTGAGAACGTGACCCTGGACAGAGACCAATTACAACGTGAAGTAAACCAGCTAAAACGAAAGATAGCAGGTGAGACTTGAGAGAGATAACATGCCTTGCTGAAGGAATATTAATGTGTATATTATTATTGATATTTCAATTATTGTCAAGGAAGTGTGAGTGTCATTTAGAATAGCATAGCATAGCACTATGTAACTTTTAAACTATAGGCTATATCAGGGGTCGGCAACCCAAGATGTTGAAAGAGCCATTTCCGACCAAAAATAAATTCAAAATCTATCTGGAGCCGCAAAGAAAATGTACGCATTATAATGCAGCTTGCCAAACTTTATTATCTCCCGGGTTGCAACGAAACTAGCAGAATTTAGCATGCTTTCACTGGAAATGTCTTTCAACGTTACTTTTTTTGTTGTTTGATAGCTGTCAATCTGCATTGGCTGTGAAGGCAAAAGCCTCTGTCCATGAACTGTTAAATCCTCTGTTTTTCGTCGGCTATCTTTATTTTTCTCCCTGTAGAAGCCATAAGTAGCGTAGCAGGCAGCAGCCTCTCACACGGTACCCACCGGTTTGTTTATAATAGACACCTGGCACGGCACTGAGTGTGTTGCATGCTATGACGCAAATTTTAGTTTAGTTAAGTTTTCCAATTTTGTAAAAATGTGTAGAATAAATATTAAGAATGCTTGTCACATTTGGCCTCCTACAGAAACCATGAATGAAAAATAATTTATTGCTACTTTTAATGCTACAGGGAGCCACTAGGGGTGTGCTCTAGAGCCGCAGCCGCCTGTTGCAGACCCCTGGGCTATATAGAATATTTTGTCCCATCAAATTATTAAGTTACACGTTACAATCATCCTTCCATAAATGTAAAGACTCAGGGGGGGTCCCTGCTATAGAGCGTCGCAGTCCCGCCCACTTGCATGATGACGCCAGGCCCAGGAAATTAATCCCAATGCATCTACTCTACATGTTAGAATCAAATTATTATTACACGAAATAAATCAATAAAACTCTTGTTTGATGTTTAGTCAAGTCGTGTCCCAGTGGATGGAAGAAATTTGGATGCAGCTGTTATTACAAATCTACTGGAGAGTTCACTTGGCAGGAAAATAGGCAATGGTGTCTGAACACAGGAGCAGATATGGTCATCGTTAACAATCAAGAGGAACAGGTTAGTGGATCACTTTGTGTGTGTGTGTGTGTGTGTGTGTGTGTGTGTGTGTGTGTGTGTGTGTGTGTGTGTGTGTGTGTGTGCGCACGCGCACATGCGCGTGTGCGTGTGGAGATGTTGAACATATAAGATGTTGATCTTTGGATAATGAATAGTGAAAACCTGAATGCATTAGAGAATATTTATTATGTTTCTATCATGTACAATTAATCAGGAATTCATCCACGGATTAACCAATGGGGATAGGTTTGGATCATGGATTGGTCTGAACAGGACTGGGGACAAATGGACGTGGGTGGATGGATCTCCACTGACAACAAAGTGAGACATTTTACTAAGTTGTTCTATTGTCATTCTATCAGGGTCACTATATAGTGTATGTGTATATTTGAGTGCGAGTGGATGTGATTAAATGCCTAATTGTGTTTGTTGTTTACTGTTCAGGTTGTGGGGCACAAACAGGCCTCGTATTGATGAGGACATGAACTGTGCACTATACTGGCACAGTGTTGGAGGATGGACTAATGCACCATGTGCAAACAGAGCCCACTGGATGTGTGAGAACTGAGGAGTCATTTATCGTAAAGGACCACTTCACATCTTCATTATTGGTCCTCACTAATGTTCATGATAATATAGTTTTTTTTTCCTACTCTGTGTCTCATAGGAGGGCTGTGGGCAGTTCAGAAACCCGGCCACCAGTGGCATCATCATTATCAGATTTATTTTAAACGAGATTGTTATTACCGTGAGAACGATGCCTTCCATTTTCGGATTGCAACTTTTCAGGAATTAGCTTGGATTCCCCATAGTTGATGTCACTGGTGGACGGGTTTCTGAACTGCCCACAGCCCTCCTATGAGACACAGACTGAGTAGAACAAGATTTGTGCTATTTTATCATGATCATTAGTGAGGACCAACATGAAGATAGGTTGACAATGACAAGTGGTGAAGTGGTCCTTTAAGTTATGCTTTGTCAGGTTAAACAGTAGTGAAAATTATAAAAACACAAACATTTTGTAACAAATTGAACTTGCATTAACCACATGAACACTCCTGTCCCTATTCTGGAGTGAAGATTTGGCAACAAAAATACACAGTCTATACAAGCTCAGAACGCTCCACAAAGTGACGTCTGTTTAGAGATCTGCAAGACTTTATAGGACCCTGAGGAACTAAGTATAAAGGGTTTAAATTGGTAAACTAAATATTACCCTTTACTTGCTTATATTTTTTACATACTATACATATATATTCAGTTTTGCAACATGCAATGTTTTGGTTATTTTGCTTTTGGCCTTATATCTTATATTTCTATTGTTGGAACACTGTTGAGGAGGTTTTAAGTTTAGGCTAAATGCCTAAATAGTTTATTGTAAGTACAGTAATTTCACTGCCATGTGACTAATAATCTTTATTATTACAGTGATTCATTAATAATGTTGGTAAAGATGTTTCCTATAAACTCAGCAGTGGAATTATTTAATAAAAATGTACTTGACAATGGTGCTGTTCCAGTCTATTAATTAACAATTTTACTGACCTTTGAAAAAATACTGAAACGGTGTGGTCACACAGAACTTGAATTCTGCTGGTTTGTTGCCAGTGTTAATTGTGTTGACTAAGACTAAGAATAAAATACAATGGTTTTTCAGAACGCTAATAGGACTAAGACTAAATGGTGTGTTATTCAAAAGACAAAAAAAATAACCCATAGTCGGTATGCGCGTGCCATCATCATCAAACCCGGAAGATATGCAGGAATGCCTACTGAGTGGCTAAAAACTACTTTCTGGCCTTGACAACCCATACATCCAAACAGAAAAGTCCTATCTAATTGCATTAAAAAACATTAAATAATGTTAAACTCACTTTGCCTGTTGCTTTGCCACTCGATGTGCCATTCACTTTAAGGCACTGCCTTTTTTACATCAAATCTTATGTGAAATTACCCAAAAAGTGACTGCACATGAAAGTGGTCGCTTTTAGAAGTGCATCGTGTTTGTTTGTTTTGTAATTTGTTTCCTTTATTTTGTTATTTTTTTTCATTTTTAAAGATGTTATTACTTTTCTTCACAATGCTGTTACCTGTGGGAGTTATAGTTACAGGATAATACATGTTGTATGACATGTAAATAAGTTATTTGTTACTTTGTGAATCGTAATTTGTGTTACTACCTCTAAAGGCCTCACGCCCCCCAGTGATCTTTGGCGTTCCAGGTTGGGAAACAATCTATGTGACGAGACCGTTACAGTCAATTTTAGTGTGCACACGTGCATGCGTGTGTGTGTGTGTGTGTGTGTGTGTGTGTGCGGACTAGAAAGTGAATCATCCAAAGTAAATACAAAAGATGTACAAGATAAATCTAACTAAAGTGCACAATGCAACTTGTTGTGCAATAATTCTCAAAGTGCTGCTTGTGTAATATAATTGGGAAACAAACTAGGGTGGACTCTCATAATAAATAGTATATTTTATACAGCGACTATCAGTACAGTATGCCATCCAACCGTTTCTCTAGTTTCTTTGAAAGTGTCTATGTCTCGGAGCCATAGAGTAGAATCGGCTCAACAGTCGTCCTTAGGCTTTTACTATTTGAACAGTGGAAGAACATTTTTCAGAAAAATACCCAATTTATAGATTACTTTTTGTTTTTCAGATTTTAGTTAAACAGGTTAAGCAGACAGTCGTAGAGGGAGGGCAGAATCCGTTTTACCGGCCCGGCCCGCCGGCCGGTAAACAGGGCCGGCCGGTGGTTAAAAGGGCCGGCCGGTCCTTAAAAGGGCCGGCCGGTCGTTATAAGGCCGGCCGGTCTTAAAAGGGCCGGCCGGTCCTTAAAAGGGCCGGCCGGTTGTAAAAAGGGCCGGCTGGTCGTTTTAAAGGTCGTTTTTTTTTTTTTTTTTTTTTTGGTAACTCTGTCATTTCTCAACCGTTTTGGATGGGGGTGGTCTCATTTGAATCGTGCCGCCCCCCCGGGGGCATCCTTGGGGGTCTCAAAGTTGGGGGACCCCCCGGGACCCCCAGGGACCCCCAAATGGTAACTCTGTCATTTCTCAACCGTTTTGGATGGGGGTGGTCTCATTTGAATCGTGTTGCGTTCCCGGGGGCTTCTTTGGGGGTCTCAAGGTTCGGGGACCCCCCGGGGACCCCCAGGGACCCCCAAATGGTAACTCTGTCATTTCTCTACCGTTTTGGATGGGGGTGGTCTCATTTGAATCGTGTTGCGTTCCCGGGGGCATCCTTGGGGGTCTCAAAGTTGGGGGACCCCCCGGGACCCCCAAATGGTAACTCTGTCATTTCTCTACCGTTTTGGATGGGGGTGGTCTCATTTGAATCGTGCCGCCCCCCCGGGGGCATCCTTGGGGGTCTCAAAGTTGGGGGACCCCCCGGGACCCCCAAATGGTAACTCTGTCATTTCTCTACCGTTTTGGATGGGGGTGGTCTCATTTGAATCGTGCCGCCCCCCCGGGGGCATCCTTGGGGGTCTCAAAGTTGGGGGACCCCCCGGTCCTTTGGTAGTGTAGCGGTCAGCGCTCTCGCCCCTGGAGTCACTGCTCCATGTAGGTGCGAGTTCGAAACTTGCACATGGCAAACTTTTTTTTTTAAATGTTCTTTTTTAGCCTATATTGTGTATGGACACAATAGCTACATTTTAGACTGTATCATTATTGTATATTATATTAAAAAAATAGACAAACAGACAAACAGACAAACAGACAGACAGTGTGTGCGTGCGTATACAGTGTGTGTGCGTGCATGCGCATACATTGTGCGTGCGTGCGTGTATGCGTGCGTGCGTGCGTATACAGTCTGTGTGTGTGCGTGCGTGCGTATACAGTGTTTGTGTGTGTGCGTGCGTATACAGTGTGTGTGTGTGCGTGCATGCATATACAGTGTGTGTGTGTGTGTGCGTGCGTATACAGTGTGTGTGTGTGTGTGTGTGTGTGCGTGCGTGCGTATACAGTGTGTTTGTGTGTGTGTGCGTGCGTGCGTATACAGTGTGTGTGTGTGCGTGTGTGCGTATACAGTGTGTGTGTGCGTGCGTGCACACACACACACACACACACACACACACACACACACACACTCACACTCCTTCCTTCCTTGCTTCCTTCCTTCCTTCCTCCCTCCTTCCTAGGGCCCTAACTGGGCCCTACTGGGCCCTATTGGGTCCTACTGGGTCCTACTGGGTTCTACTGGGCCCTACTGGGCTTCCTTGCTTCCTTCCTTTCTCCCTCCTTCTTAGGGCCCTAACTTGGCCCTACTGGCCCTACTGAGCAATCAATCTATGCATGCAGGTACAGATGGACAAACCAGGCAGTGCCAGTGGCTACGGATCCAAGTAGGAAAAGAGATAAAATAATAATAATAATAAAAATATGATGAAGTATAAATATAAATAATAATAATAATAATAATAAATACAATAAAGTATAAATATAAATATAAATCACCCATTCTTGAGATAAGGGACAAAACTTTTTTCAAACTGGATTTTTTTTTTTTTTAAGATACATTCAAATCAAATAGATGTATTTGTAGACACAGGTCTCAACTACCAATCTTGAGAAGGAACAGGTTTTTCGCATAACATTTCTTTCTAAAATGGGACATTTATGCACTTAATACCTGATTCATGTCAACTCCGTCAGACACACTAAAATCCCTTTTAATTGAATTTTATCATTTCAACAATAATATAAAGTCCTCAGTTATCTTATAATGGCTTTCAGTAATCAAGTTAAGTAATACAAATCTTTTAATATTATTTTGTTCCAATATCACACTATTATGAAATATCCAATTTCTCAAAACCGTCATTTCAACCTTTATTTTCAATATTATAACATGAAAACCATGTAAAAAAAAAAAAAAATCATCATTACGTATCATTTCAGTTGGTGTTTCAATACATAAGCACAAAAGATTTGACAGCAAATTTTCTATTTCTTTGGAAATTAACAAAAACATCACGGGACGAACGTCTGACGGAGTTGACGAACATCTGACGGAGTTGACAAGTTTAACTGATTTAGGTTCTAGACCACCTAGGATCTTGATTCTGGTGACTAATCCCACATTTTCAAGGATGAGGAATACAGTGGTACTATTTAGATTTGCCCTGTGAACATGGCAGCCATTTTTCAAAATGGCCGCCAACTTTCTGTTATTTCCCAATAACTCAAGTTCTACACCACCTAGGATCTTGATTCTGGTGACTAATCATACATTTTCAAGGATGTGGGATACATTGGTACTATTTAGATTTGTCCTGTGACCATGGTAGACATTTTTCAAAATGGCCGCCAACTTTCTGTTATTTCCCAATAACTCAAGTTCTACACCACCTAGGATCTTGATTCTGGTGACTAATCATACATTTTCAAGGGTGAGGAATACAGTTGTATACTATTTAGATTTATCCTGTGACCATGGATGGTAGACATTTAAAAAAATGGTGGACCTGCTATTATTTTACCAATTTACTCAGGGAATATTATCAGAATAATATAAAATCTGTGAATACATTTCTTACCAAGAATTTTCTTCACCAATGTTTGTAAAGGTGTCTACTAACATATCCCACATTGGTTTCTATTTGACCACCCTAGGGGCATGTTTGACAGCTGCTGAAAGTTGGGTACCATCAACAACCAATATAAGGCTAAATGTTCTAAATTTCATTATGCTTTAAGTAGCATGTGGCATGTCAAACTAGGGGCTTTTCATGATTCTGGATCCATTCCAAGCATTAGTTTTGCACAAAAAACACTACGTTGGCTAAAAACGGCCATAGCCATCATCACAGATGTGATGAGGTCAGCTGTCGGCACATTTGGGCAAGTGGCTATGGCCAAACTAGGGGGTCTATGGCCAAACTAGGGGTCAAACTCCTTGGGCTAAATTCGGTGAGGTGAACAGTGAGCAGTGAACAGTGAGTGAAAGACTGAAGACAGAAGATTTGGCTTCAGGACCATCAGGCAGGATCTGCAGACACTGAAGGCATCAGTGTCTTTCTCTGTGTCCCCAGCATGTCAACCAAAGCAATGTTACCAAATCAAAGGAGCCTTCACCTCATGTCACCTGGGGCTGGGTGAGCAATCGTATCCTGTATCTAAACTCACAACTAAATACAGACACTTGGCCAGACTGCCGTTTGAAAGGGTCAAACCCCTCATCCTGATTGGGGAAGACCACCCCACCTAATCACACCAACCGAACAAGTGAGGTTGGGGCCTCCAGGTGGGCCAGCAGCCATCTGCACAAGACTGGGCTGGACCCTGCAGGAAAGCAATCTCCAGCCAAGACAATGTAAGTTGACTATAACAGAGCCCCAGAACACAGAGCTCAGGAGAAGGATGGAGAAACACTGGCAGGAGGCCACCAAGATACAATGCCCCAGAGACCCAGAGTGTGCCACCACTGGCAGTAAGGAGATCAACTGCTGCAGCAAAGATGTCATGAAAGGCAAGTCTCCACCAAAAAAAACCCTGAACCTAATCGGGGTGTCAAGAGACCAAAGTTTCTCCCCCACAGTTCCCTGCAGTGGCCATGAGTCAAACTGTGCATCTGTACCTGAAAGGGGCAAGTCAAAGGCCAGAAAGCCCACCTCCTTTTAATGTCCTGTCAGTAGAAACTCAACCTGCACCTGAAATAAGCCCTTACCTCTCCCAGAGAAAGTTCATCCTTGAAAATGTAATGATTAGTCGCCAGAATCAAGATCCTTGGTGGTCTAAAACTTGAGTTATTGGTAAAATAACAGCAGGTTGGTGGTCATTTTGAAAAACAATGGCTGCCATGGTCACAGGACAAATCTAAATAGTACCACTGTATTTCTCATCTTTTAAAATGTATGATTAGTCGCCAAAATCAAGATCCTAGGTGGTCTAAAACTTGAGTTATTGTAAAATAACAGCAGGTGGCGGCCATTTTGAAAAATGGCTGCCATGGTCACAGGGAAAGTCTAAATTGTACCACTGTATCCCTCATCCTTGAAAATGAGGTCTTAGTCACCAGAATCAAGATCCTAGGTGGTGTAGAACTTGAGTTATTGTAAAATAACATCAGGTGGCGGCTCTTTTGTAATATGGCTGCCATGGTCACCACGAGACAAATCTGTGATGGCCCCATAGCCAAAAATGTTCCTTAAGGCATGCTCTAACTGTGTGCCAAATTAGAATACTGCCCATTATTCAAAAACAATAATTTTATTGTTTTAGGAACACTTTTGTCAACTCCGTCAGATACACGTCAACTCCGTCAGACACAAAATCTGACGGAGTTGACGTCTGACGGAGTTGACAAAATGGCATTTGTTTTCATCTTAACCCTCTTTAGTACAATGTAGCCATTTTGTTTTTGCTTAATTTTGTTAGCTAAACCTAACCCCTAAACTAAAATAATAAACATTATTTTTGAATTCTTAACAAAGATCATAAAAATGTGCAGACGGAGTTGACATGTAAAAGCTGTGACCACATTGTTATCAACATTGTTTGTTTAAAATATCAAACAATTGAATGCTTGTCAGACCAGGTACTCCACTGTTGCAACAAATATAAATGGGACTTGGAAAAGGAGTCTTCAGGCTAAATCTGTCGACAATATTTTCTGATTAATTTAAGACTTTTAAAAAAACCTGACGGAGTTGACGGAGACGTGGGACGAACATTTGATATGAGATATTTAATAGAAAATATAAATTAAAATTAACTGTGTATATTATTTGCTATGTTGTTGACAATCTACTTTAATTTAGTATGTATATTTATGTGATTGTGACAGTATTAGACACTTTTTTGGCAGTTTGAAATTGTGGCCACTTGCTGGGGACAGGCTAAATACAGGCCTTTTTGGGTACAGGGCCTGCTTTTAACTAATTCAGATGGAATATGAAAACAATTATAATGAAATTAAGGGCATAATAATACACAACTGTATTACACTTAACTTTGCAAGTGCTTTTATTTTTATGAATTAATTAATTTTTTACATAAAATAAGGCTCTTATGTGTGGGACATGTTTTTTCCACTTTTGTCCCTCATCTCAAGAATGAGTGAAATATAAATAATAATAATAGTAATAGTAATAGTAATAGTAATAGTAATAATAATAATAATAATAATAATATTAAATACAATGAAGTATAAATATTATTATTATTAATAATAATAATAATAAATACAATGAAGCACGCACGCACGCACACACACTGTATACGCACACACTGTCTGTCTGTCTGCCTGCCTGCCTGCCTGCCTGTCAATCTATCTGTCTGTCTGTTTGTCTGTCTATTTTTTTTAAATATAATATACAATAATGATACAGTCTAAAATGTAGCTATTGTGTCCATACACAATATAGGCTAAAAAAGAACATTTAAAAAAAAGTTTGCCATTAATGCACTTTAGCTGTTATCAATGTTAGCACTTAGCATCTCTAGTTCCCATTGATGTTAGACACAAATGAACAATGTTATCTCAACCATGTGTTTATATTCAAGTGTATGGAATATGCATTCAACAGGGTACTGTAGATGTGCGCATGCGCGAAGAGCGAAGACCCGTTTTTTTCTCATTCATATCAAATTCACATAATAATATTAAGACAATGACAATTTCTTGAACGCAATGTAATTCAAAACATGTCACATTACATTTCATTTCAAACACATTTTACATAATGAAGCATACAGCACAAGTGAAACATCTTGTCATATTTGAAAAAAATAATGTTTCAAAAAATAATCCACATTTTTTCAAAACATTTCAGCAGTTTTAGGACTCCCTGTCACGAGTTGGCGGCCTCCCTGAAAAATCACAACGTCCGATGCGCCCTGTATAATTAATAATAATAATAACTGTATAATTCATCATAGAAAATGTATGAATAAATATTAACACAATTTTGCCTTGACATTTAGTCTAAATTAACTTTAAGAGGATTTGATTTTTAAAATGCTGTTATACAAATTAAATGAATCATGATTAAATAAATGACAATTTGAATTGAATGTCAATAAATCCATTACAATGAAAATGATGAGTGAGTAAGTGCAACAAGCTAACCCCCACGTCCAAAAAAGTAGATAAATGACAGAGTTACAATTTGGGGGTCCCTGAGACCTTGAGACCCCCAAAGACGCCCCCGGGGGGGCGAGACGATTCAAATGAGACCACCCCCGTCCAAAACGGTAGAGAAATGACATAGTTACCATTTGGGGGTCCCCGGGGGCCCCCCAACCTTGAGACCCCCAAAGACGCCCCCGGGGACGCGACACGATTCAAATGAGACCACCCCCGTCCAAAACGGTAGAGAAATGACAGTTACCATTTGGGGGTCCCTGGGGGTCCCTGGGGGCCCCCCAACCTTGAGACCCCCAAAGACTCCCCCGGGGACGCGACACGATTCAAATGAGACCACCCCCATCCAAAACGGTTGAGAAATGACAGAGTTACCATTTGGGGGTCCCTGGGGGTCCCTGGGGGCCCCCCAACCTTGAGAACCCCAAAGACTCCCCCGGGGATGCGACACGATTCAAATGAGACCACCCCCATCCAAAACGGTTGAGAAATGACAGAGTTACCATTTGGGGGTCCCTGGGGGTCCCTGGGGGCCCCCCAACCTTGAGAACCCCAAAGACTCCCCCGGGGATGCGACACGATTCAAATGAGACCACCCCCATCCAAAACGGTTGAGAAATGACAGAGTTACCATTTGGGGGTCCCTGGGGGTCCCGGGGGGTCCCCCAACTTTGAGACCCCCAAGGATGCCCCCGGGAACGCAACACGATTCAAATGAGACCACCCCCATCCAAAACGGTAGAGAAATGACAGAGTTACCATTTGGGGGTCCCTGGGGGTCCCGGGGGGTCCCCCAACTTTGAGACCCCCAAGGATGCCCCCAGGGGGGCGGCACGATTCAAATGAGACCACCCCCATCCAAAACGGTTGAGAAATGACAGAGTTACCAAAAAAAAAAATTAACTTAAAAAAAATAAAAATAAAAAAATCCGGCCCTTTTTACAACCGGCCGGCCCTTTTAAGACCAGCCGGCCTTATAACGACCGGCCGGCCCTTTTAAGGACCGGCCGGCCCTTTTTACAACCGGCCGGCCCTTTTTACAACCGGCCGGCCCTTTTAAGGACCTTGCTGGAGTCGTACATTATTCAACTCAGTTTACTCTCTTTTCCTTCCTTCGAAAGTTAGTCAATTTCCCCAGAATAGGGAAGCTATAGCATGTGGTTAAAGCTGCACTATATGTAACTTTCCTCTTCTACCCATGACTTACATACTAGACTTAATTAACTTATTCCATTTGTTTTAATTTCTACTGTAATGTGAGGAAAGGGACCAAAGAGTAGATTAATTGTAGCCAACAGATACTCCAGGTGATTTATTTTTACGCATTTTGAGAAAAGACAGTTTTTCGCTTATAATTCCCAGTAGGATGAAGGTAAACACTTGAAACTTCCTGGTCACGTAGAGTAGGCTACGTTGCTGCATACACATACTGATGCGATGACGCCATGATGGAGTTGACCAATTAGTTTAGTTTAGTTTAGTTTATTCACACAATAAAAAACAGTACAAACTAGAACTGCACTCTGCCGAGTGCATACTTGCTTGTTGCACACTAGTAGGCCATAAATGGCCTACTAGTGCGCAAGCAGAGCGCGCAAGTGCTTTCGACCGCTGGAAACTATCACATATCAGTATCTCTGTGAAGGAACGTTTGAAATGTATAATCATTACGTGTAACTATTTGCTACCTAACTACTTTTTTACAGAAAAATGAATCATTGATATGTGATGAAAAAAAAGGTATATAAACTGAATTAAAATATATTATACAGTATAATTATTTTATTACTTATTGTAAATTGTCAATTGTTTTAAATGTATTTCATTTTGTACTGTGGTCTATTCAGGTACTTTGGTATCAGGATGCCCACCGTCGGAAATGATGCAGTCAGACGTCAGATTGTAAAAGTTATAACATGGATATTTATTTCCATTATAAAAAAGAGGTAACATGGTTTTCCAAAAATCACAGGCTAAGACAATTATAAGAACATGAGACAGAAAGGGCTGGGCCCTTCCACGAACACTTCTCAAAAAGCACTCCCAAAAATCACTCTGTGTGCGGTCTATATGATCCAGGATTTTGGCTTCTATCCAATGAGATTGTCCGGCTGGACACTGAGACTGTCTCCGAAATTAAGGAGCCTATCACACCGTTGCACGCAAGAGAGAGAGAGCGAGCCTTGGTCTCAAGTTAGGGGCCTCTCAGACACATGTTTTGGCCTTCTTCAACACGTGTCTAGTGTGCGTGTGCATAGGCAAGTACCTTACGTATGGCGTGCACATATGTGTGTGCGTTCGAGTCCCCAACACACTTATTTACTCTGAACCATCTGGTATGAATTATTCTGTTATTGAGCTCTCCTATTACTTGACCACTAGACCAACCAATATGGACCCCTCAGCTCAATGCAGTCTTTAGGTCTTAAACAGCAAACTTATGGCATATAAAACATAATCAATACTTCTGCGAACTCACAATTGTTAGTACATGTGGGGGTGTATATGAATATGTGTACGTGTTAAGATATGTATGTGTGTGTATGAGAGAGTGTGCGTGTGTGTGTGTGTGTGTATGTGAGAGTGAGAGTGTGTGTGTGTGTATGTGAATATAGGAATGTGTATGAGAGTGTGTGTGTGTACGTGTGTGTATGTATCAGATTGGTGTGTGTCTTACAAATTACACTACATCCCACCCTGTTTTCTGATTGCTACAGCAAACAAAAACAAACAAGAATAAGAACACACCAAAACAAGGCGGCAGACAAAGCCAAACTGAAGCCCAGCACGCACACGCGCGCACACACCCAAATAAATGAAAAAGGAATAAGACAGCATAAAAGGACCCCACCACCCTAGGATCAATAAACAACACAATTGATTGTCAAGCCTACGCATATACTATCACAAGCCTTGCAGATTACAATCCTACAACATTATAAAAACAAATAAACATGTCCATCAGCTCAACGCAATCTACCGCGACATTTAAGTATATAAAAATCGCCTAGAAAAATGAAAACGGGCTTCGCCGGACGACCGGCACCTTTACCTATGTTCTGACAGAGACAGAAAGATAGAAATATGAAGGTGTGTGCATATGTTTGACAAGAGAGAAAGAGAGAGAGAGATATATGCCTATATGTAGCTACGTGTCATGAGAGCATGTATGTCGTGCATATATCAGTCAGGGACAAGGGGGGGGAAGGGAGCACCCGGCCAGTGGAGAACAGAGGGCCAGGAGAGTACGGGGAGGTAGGGACATGGACTGGCTTTAACTGACTGTCCCCAGGCCACCGAGCCTATCTTCACCATGTCGTCAGTTCGTCATCCAGGTCCCTTTCCCCGTCATGAATGTCCATATAGTCGTCCCCATACCATTCTACGTCCCCCAACATCCGCTCATCTATTGACTCGTCATCAGTCGTGGTGACCCCAGGGTCACGGACGACCGCGGGCGTAATGACAGTCATTTGAAGAGCCTGAATGGTCATTGCTCGCTGAATCCCCTTGGAAATGAACATGCGGAGCAAAGGGATGCAGCAACAGAGCACCAGAGCCAAGACAAGCAGACACGCTAAGATGGCGGCTCCCCCCTGAGCCAAGTAGGCCCCCCACCCCCCTAGACGGAGTTGGAGCCAGTCTTCCCAAGTACTGTCCACCCCCGTGTGATCACGAATCTCCTCCCGAAGGTCTCTAAGTTTCTCCATCGCCACGGCGAAACTGCCATTGGGCGCGGTAGCGTTCGGAATGTAGGTACAACAGGACGACCCAAACATGGTACACAATCCGCCGGATGAGGCGAGCAACATATTCAAACCGATCCGATTCTGCAAGGACATGAGTGATGTGGCGGCCAACTGGAGGCTTAACCCTTCTAAAGCTTCATACGTATAATTCATGTAACGTTGTTGATTATAGACGAAGTAGTTGAGCCATCTAGCGACCACACTGATTCCAATAGAAGGGAAAATCAAAGACGCCGTAGACAATCTTTGATGATTGATAGTCATGTGTTCTCTAGGAACGTCGTAGGGGACCCCAAAGTTATCAAATCGTACTGGAGATACCACAGCCGTGTGACTGGTTCCCCTCCGAGGCCTTTTAGAGCGTAAAGCGTGCATGTCCGCAAGATCCTCAGCAGGTATAATCACAACTGACTGAATCACCACAACTCTGGCACACCTGCCATTCCAGTGAACGGGCAGAGTGGCAAGTAGAACGTTTTCTCTGCACATCCAGAACTGGTCTGCTACTGCCTGCGTGGCGTAATGGAGTGGGCAGGCCGAAGGCCGGGGCTCGGTTTGATTCCCCTTCCGTAAAATCCGAGCGGGATTCACATTTACCCCAGTTTGGCCAAGCTCACAACTGCCGTCGATCACTGAAGGGGATACATCCCACACGACGTCGCACAGTTCCTCCTTCAATGCACCCATAAACACACGCCTAGGTCCATCCACAGTAGCTTCTCCGACCTTGTAGAAACACTCGAAAGGGCCTTCCAATTCCAACCGACTGCCGCTTGGCAGAGGTCCTGCTTTCAAGCTCATCCGTACATCCAATGAAGCACATCGGCCTCCCGAAAGGGAGGTCCTCAAAGTCTGTGTGTCGTCGCCTGACGTCATAATCGCCCCGTAGTACTCGGTTGACCCCAGGTAATGAAGACACTCCGCCGGACAGAAAGGCGCAAAACGTTGTCCAAACAGGATAGCTGCCCTACCGTTATAGATGGTAGGATCGCTCTCGTATCCCATCTGGAGAAAAGCCTCCTCCCTAAATCTCTCCTTCTCCTTCACGCAGTTTGTCCAACTATATGGAGTATTTATCACCACTAGCGTATCAACCTTATCGGGCGCGCAAAAATAACAGTCTGATTTATTAAGCGTCCATGCCGTAAAGTCGAGGTACTTATACCATAAATTGTCGAATGCTAAACCATGTAAAGAATCAGTTACTAGTCGGCTGTACTCATGGCGACTATCAGGATCGCGCGATGTGTTTAATCGGGAAACCCATTGACGTTCCCAATCCTCTGCCGTGGTGAGTCCACGTCTCGTCATCTTGGTTTTGTTAGTGATAACCCCGTCCCCTAGTCCCCCCCCCCCTACGACGCAAGTCGGAGGGGGAGATGTCGTGGCATTAGGAAATGAGGTCGTAGGACCGGTGGTACTCATCGTACTAGTGACATTAAGTGCAGTCCCCACCGTAGTAGTGACATTAGATGTGGTCCCCATAGCATTAGTGATATTAGGCGTGGAACCCCTAGTATCAGTGATATTAAGTGTGTAAGTAGCGTTATTAACAGACGCAGTGGGCATAGTTCCATTACGAGCGGAAGGAGTGGTAACAACCATAGTCATTGTGACATTTGTCTTAAGTGGAACAGTAGTGGTGAGGGCTGAGGTAGTGTGGACATAAGTGACATTACGACCTATATTGTGAACTAATTGCTGGCTGGTCGCATTACGAACAGCGACAGTCACAAGCGTTACATTACATGCCGGAGTAGTGGCGATACCCGGTACTGTAGTATTAACTGGACCCGTAGTGACAGTGTCATTACCGATTGCATTATGAACTGGAGCGCTCGTAATATTATGCGTGAGAATATTAGGGGCAGTGACATTGAGAATCGCTGGGGTAGGCAAAACAGTTGTGGTGGTAGGGCGGAGAGTTGTCAGCAAAGGAACCATAAGTTGCTCCACCCCTGGAACCACCACAACCAGGACTCGATGAAGTGAACATGACGGTGTCGGAACCTCCGTTATTTGAGTCTGCCATGGGCATTCAAGTCTATCCCTGACGCAAGTGTACTTTCCACCATCACTGACCTGAAGGTCAGTAATAAGAAGAGAACAGTCACCAAGCTTCTGATCACTGTGCAGGAACCGTATCCTCTTTGTTGCCCCACGCCCGGTCCTCGCTACCGTTGTCAGAGGTCCCTTCTGCCACAAGTTGTACACAAAGTCATAAGATGAAACTCCCGGTTGTAGAGTGCACGAACAAGGCAGCGTCACGTTGTCACCCACCCCACCCTCAACAGTCACTAGCGTATCGCTTGGGCCGGCGCTTCTCTCGAGGCGGCCGGGACTGCGCTGCTGGGTGGCCGTCAGATTGCGGCAGGCTGTCGGCATCAGGGATGAGAGAAGGCTGTTCCGGAACAAACCGCAAATCGATTTGTCCCACCTCTCCCTCGGGACTGCCACAGGCTCCGCCAACACTACCATGCTCAGCAGCGTTACTGCAATCGTCAACTTCACTGAGAGTCCCAGGGACATCCAACATTTGTCCCAGGGGCGGCAGGGTCTCAAATTCTGTCTGAGCCTCTGCGTCCCCCCCTTGTGGAGCAGCTGGGATTGCTGCAGGCTCTTCCCCTCCATCAGGGCGGGCCTTCACACAATGGTTTAGATGATACCACGTAGGAGAACCGTCGACCTGGACCGCAGTGCCAGTACTTCTCACAACGGTGTACGGGCCTTCACGTCTAGCGTCGTACCACTTCCTGCGGAAGACTTTCACAAACACTCGGTCCCCCGGGACTATGGGGTTACTCGGGGCCTGCTGGGACTCCGCTTTCTCCTGTTCCTGTTTGGAAGACACATACAGGGCAATCCTGCGATGGACGCAGGTCATGTACCGAACATATTTCCTCATTTCATCATCAAGCAGAGAAAGCCTAGGACCTTTACCACAGGCATGCAAATCTGTGGTATTCATGCAACGGCCCATAACTAATTCATGCGGAGACATGCGCAGTGGTCGGATCTCGCTTGACCTACATGCCATGAGGGCAAGGGGCAGGCAGTCTACCCAATTCATCCCTGTGTGTTGGCTTATCTTTGAAATCCTGTTCTTCAAAACGCCATTATACCGTTCGCAAAGGCCGTTTGATTCAGGATGATAGGCCGACACAAACCGCTGTTTGCAGCCTAATTGTTTGAGGACTAGCTGCATGGTGCGGTCAACAAATTCCTTACCGTTGTCAGATGCAATCTTCTCGGCCACGCCCCATCTGCTAAACACCTCGCGTAAAAGGAACTTAGCTACCGAATGGGCGTCTTTCCTCCGGGTGGGAGTGGCCTCTATCCATCGACTAAAAGTATCCACCACCACAAGAAGGTATCTCTGACCACGTATGGGATGGATCATATCGACATAATCCATCACAAGCTCCCGCATGGGTCCATTTGGTGTGGGAATATGTCCTGGGTGCGTTTGCACACCTCGTCGAATATTGTTCTTCAAGCAGACAAGACAGCGAGAAATGACCTGATCAATCTGGTCCATCAGGTAAGGAGCCCAAAAGGCATAGTCAATGGTAATCTTACGTTTCACCGCGCTGCGGGATATGTGGGCTAACCCATGTGCCTGCTGTATTAATAGACCCAATAAATCAGGCGGGGCCACGGCTAACCCTTCATGGTTGCGCCACAACCCGGTGCTGTCCTTGACTGCACCACGGTCTTGCCATAAATTCTTGTCAATTATGTGAGTTTCGTCCTGCATTAAAATCAAATCAGCTAGTGTAATTCTGTCTTCTAGCTCCACTCCGTGCGTTACCAAAAGTACTCTACCAGGCCTATTAGCCCCAGCCACCAGTTTCGCACTCTCATCGGCAGCAATGTTTCCACGAGTGATGCGTGAAGTGTCAGTCTTATGCGCTGCACACTTAGTAATTGAAATCTTTGCGGGTTTCATCATTGCTGAAAGAAGTTTAGTTATCTGCGCTTGGTGCTTAATGGGAGAACCATCCGCAGTCTTAAACCCTCGGTTTCTCCACACTGCGCCAAACAAGTGACACACATTAAGTGCATAAGCACTATCGGTGTATATGTTTACTCGTTTTCCTTCGGCCAGCAAACAAGCCTCCGTCAAGCCTATCAATTCTGCCAGCTGCGCAGAGGCAGGCTGGGGAATTTTCTCTGCTTTTATCGTCACAAACTTATCTCCTTGGGCCTGGACTACTGCGTATGCAGCACTCAAATCCTCTCCGATGCGATAGCACGACCCATCGGTCCAGTACTCTAAATCCACATCAGGAAGTGGGAGGGCCTGTAAATCAGATCGTAGTCTAGAATATTTCAAGACCTCGTCCACACAAATGTGGGGCTGCCCGTCTTCTGACGTGGGCAAACACTCGGACGGGTTCTTGGTAGAACACCTGACCACAGTCACGTCCGGTAGTTCTAGCATTCGATGATAATCTCTGATCCTAGACAGAGTCAATGTGTATTTACCAGAATTTAAAAGATTCTTCAAACTGTGGTCTACTAGGATGGTAACTGGGTACCCCATAGTGACAGCAGAGGCTTTCTCATACACCAGATAAGTTCCAGCCAGGGCTCTAAAACATGGGGCCATTCCCATTTCCACGTCACTGAATGCGGTGGAATAATAAGCCACGGGTTGCGGCTTAGTGCCAAGTCCGGTGGACTGAGTGAGGATGCCGCATGCATGAAGACCTCCCGTGGACATTGAAGCATACAACAGAAAATTTCTGCTATAATCACACAGGGCTAATGCAGGGGCCTCTGCCAATCTGATTTTTAGTGTCTCAAATGCCGTAACGGCCTCCTCTGTCCAGGTGAGCTTCTCACTTAAATGAGTGGTCCCTGTGTCCTTAATCATAAGTCGAAGAGGGCTGACAATAACAGCATAATTTTCCACCCATGCGGCAGAATATTGCGTCATACCTACGAATTTCATTAATTCTCGCACAGTTCTCGGTTTAGGGGCCTCTCGAATGGCCTGTATGTGCTCATCTGAAATGCTACGGCTACCGTGGCTAATTTTTTGTCCTAAATAAACCACAGTATTCTGGCAATACTGTAGCTTTTTCAGGCTCACGCGATGCCCTTTCTCCCATAGTTTCTGCAACAGGAGAATAGATTCCTGGTGACAAATTGAAGCGTTTTTAGCGCACAAAATCAAATCGTCACAGTATGTTAGGACTACAGATGATATAAGAGGGCATACATCTTCCAAATCTTCTTTCAAAACCTTATTAAAGGTATGAGGGCTATGTTTCCAGCCTTGTGGGATCCTAAGATAATTGTAATGTTCTCCCTCATAAGTAAATCCAAATAATCCCTGACTCTCCTTGCTCAAAGGGACACTGAAAAACGCCCCAGTGAGATCGAGGACCGTAAAACACGTCGCCTCTGCCGGGATATTAGTCATTAAAACGTGAGGGTCCGGTACCTCTGTGGAAATATCGACGGAAAGTTCATTAATGGCTCTTAGGTCGTGGCAAAGTCGGTAGGAGGCATCTGGCTTTAAAATGGGTAAAAGTGGCATATTGCTCAGGGGAGATTTTGTGGTCTCAATAACTCCCGCTTTCAGAAGTCCCGTGATTTGAGGCCGAATCCCTTGAATGGCCGCAGGTTTTAATGGATATTGGAACTTCCATGGGGGCGTAGTCCCCGGTCTAAGCTCCACCTTCACAGGCTGGGCTGATTTGACGAGACCAATGTCTGTGCTGCTTTTAGACCACAGCTCCTCAGGGACTTGTTTCATCATGTCCTCTCTGAGGCTTTGTGGAGTGTCCATGGTGCACACAGATCTGTGACCCATCCTAGCAGTCTGCGGATGTCCCACTCCATGTGCAGAAATCATAATCTTGAGAAACTTCCGGTCTGTACTCCGCCAGAGCGCAGGGTTTTCTTTTGTTGTTACAAAGACAGCGGTTTGAGCTTCCGCCATCATTGCCCCTATATGCTTCTGCTCGTAGTCTTCAGAAATTCTCAAAGTCACATGTGGCACACTATTGTCCACTTTAAAAGTCTCTCGCAAATAGTCTTGATCATCGATCTTCATAGCTGCTCCTTGAGATCCGAGTATAATACAACTGGAGCTGAGCTTTATTTGTTGTGGTTGTTGTCTTCTCCACACCTCTGCATCAACGTCGCTTGCGTCTCTGAAGTATTGTAGCGTGCAATGGGGATCGTAGTCTGGTGTTCTTGATCCCTGGACATTAGCTGCAATGAACTTGTCCCATAGTCTGGCTGGTTCTAGAAAGTCTTGGTTAAAATCAGCCAGCCAGAATACTAGCGAACCGTCCTGGGGAACTGACAAGGGACACATGCGTGTGTGTTCCTCTGGGACAGACAAAAAACATCCATCCGGAGTACATTGAATAGTACAGTTCAGTTGGGTTAACGCGTCTCTTCCTAACAATCCAATTGGAGTGTTCTCAGACACAAGTATTGGGATTTCAGTCACTTGAGATTTATATTGAATCTTTACCGGATTTGTTGTGGGTATCAGCTGTTTTTGTCCCTCAAACCCGATCGTCCGGACGTAATGTCCACTGTAGGTAAGGTGTGTAGCGTCTTCCGGTTTTATGCACGTATAACAGGCCCCTGAGTCTGGCATAACTGGGACTGTTTTGCCGTTAATTTTTATTTGGACCATAGGCTCGTTATCTGCTCCTCTAGACACCAGCTGATCACACCTTCCTTCGAGTTTTCTTGGGCAGCCCTAGTATAACCCCCCCCTCGGTGGGCCTCTGTAAGAGCTCACCGGGCCCTTCTGGGAGGGACGTCGCCATGATTGCTGTTGGTCTTGGTAGCGGCCTTGACGGTCCTGTTGCCGTTGCTGTTGAGGTTGCTGCTGCCGTCCGAAATCCTGTGGGTACCGCTGTTGCTGAGACCACCGGCATCTATCCGCGAAGTGGCCGAAACGGTTACATATGAAACACGGACCACGTCCGGCCCCTCCCTCCGTCGGCACGCAGGACCATCCCTGCTGTTGCTGCGGTTGTGAGGGTGCCTGCGGTGCCAGTTGTTGCTGTTGAGGCTGTTGTGGCGCTGGTCCCGGCGCCTCCACCACGGTTGCTTGCTTGACCGCCTTGGACTGCGTAAATAACTGTGCCAAATTCAGTTTCCGCACTGTGTCTTCGTCAGACGCCTTCTGCCCCAATTCTCGCTTCCGGAATTGTTCAACTTGGTGGGCAATATGGTCAGAGTAAGCCACACTGGGCATGTTGCCCAAACCCACAACGTCAGTCAGACGTTTCTGACAAGCCGCGGGCAAACCCTTTTCAAGTTTCGACCGAACAATGGCCAAGTCCATCTGATTCGTCTCCGGATCCGTGCCAGTAACGTCCCTCCACTTCTGCACGCATCGGGCGACGTAGGAACGTGGATTTTCCCCGTCGGCCAGAAGGTCAAAGAGGATCTTATCCGGATGCACATTTGTGGGAAAAATATCCCTAAGAGCTCTCCAGAGCGTGCCGGTATGGGCGGCGAAGAGGTCTCCATCATGGACTGAAGTTATCGCATATCTTTGCATCCCAGCTCTGCCGAGGATATTCTCCATGGACGGTACGCCCACCAGAAGTGCCAGAAGGCGTTTCACATCACCCAGGGCTATCTGAAGGCCCACACAGAGTTGCTCGAACTTGGAGATCCACGGATACGCCCCTTCTTGAAGCGGCGGTAGATTGTTCACGTAAACGGACAAGTCCGTCGACGCCCAAGGCTTGTAGTCGATATCGTTTCCCCGAATCACCAGCGGGAGCTGCTTATCGTCCTTCTTGGGAGTAAGTTCCGGGTGGGGGCCCAAAGCACTAGCCTTTTCCTTGAAGCTCCGGAGGTTATAAGGCGGCCGGTCTGACGGACCAGGAGTGGCATCCAACAGTTCTGAGTCCAACTTCTCCTCCTGTTGGGCCAACGACCGCAGCTTCCTGTCGATGTCATCCATCTCCCGCGCGTCTACCTCCGAGGTGAAATACTTCCTGCTCCCTTGTGGTGCCCGGCCCTTGTACACCACAGACCGATCTCCGTCGAACTCCTCTTCGCCCGAATCGTCGTCTGTGTCATGGGTCACGCGCCTTCCTTTGCGTTCAGCCGCCGCCAAGGCGGCGCGAACCTGAGAGCGATATCCGACAGCGTCAGCGCCGCTGATAGTTCGCGACCTGGACGGAGATCGAGCTGGCCTAATAGAATAATCAGGCCTCATCTCAACTGAAGTGACCGCCTTGCCGGTCTCGGTCACGACCCCTAGACCATCTCGAAGGGCATATCCACACAGAGTCGTTTCCAGTATTGGCAGCTGTGGGTATAGCACCTTCTTCACCGCAGGCTTGGGATAAGGAGGTGGCTCCGTGTGTGAGAATGGTCCATCGGTCAGCCGTTTCAGGTCTAGCTGCTTTGGTGTAGGTGCCTGGCGCTTGGCTGGCCCTGCCCGGTAGGACACGCTCCTGCGCGTGCCCTCATTACAAAACAACTGCATAATCGCCAGTTCGGCCTCTCGCTTAGATTTCCGAGTATTGCCACGACAGCCAGACTTCTGACCCGCTTTATACGCACCAATTAAAACCTGAATTGTGTTGATAACCTCCAGATCAAACGTCCCGTCTAAAGGCCACGGAGTCTCAATATGAGGCCATCTACCAGCCCATTTCTTTGAGTATCTAAAAATACCCTGAATCCAAGGATTCCTCTGTTGAATAATGTCCACAGGAGTAGAAGGCAGAGAAGGAGCCAAAGTCTTCGTACATGCGCTCCCCATCTTTAAAATGATATAACGTGCCGGCTTAACTATAGTGATTAAGCACCACGCACAGATCACAAACCGTCACAATCCTGCCAATAAGTTCAGCAAGTCCACCCGGCGTCGCATGTAAAACGACAAATTAGGGCCGCATCAAATGGGAAAAGGGCCAAACGTGATGATGCCTTTACAGAGTGCCAATACTTCAGAGCACCGTGACTGGTGGGCAAGGCTAACAACCTGGCACTGTCCTAACCACCCTAAAACAATTAATTCAACCTCACCGTGTTGTATAAAAATTGTCCTATTCAATCATTAGCTGATATTCTACCATAGCCATGTATGCAGAAAATTTGAGCAGCAATGACTCTCACAATTGAAATAAATGACAAACAGATCAACCATGAATATCACTGTATGCAACAGATTGATCCGGTCCAGGCGTCAAAGGAATGATAGTGCTTCTGTATCCGACCAATTATAGCGCTATAATCAAGACAGAACCACATAAAGGCATTGCAGGTCAAGAAAACAGGGCGACAACGTCCCCAGTTAAGAGCTACAAGTCCACAAGATGAAAATAGCAGATCCACAGATCCGCAAGATGTAGGGTTTACCCACAATGATGGGAAAGAAAACAACGCAGCACACGACCAGAACGCAATGCACAATATAGTCCCCACTGGACACACTGTACCTACCTATTAATGAAATACTAACCTGAGCACAACGTCACTTACCTTATTACTGCAGCCACAAATTATATCCTAGAAACGAAGACCTAGTCACCACACAGTAGACCAATCAATTTTAGAAATAAATCCAAATCGCGTATGTGTGAACAAATAAATTTAAAGCGACGCCGCTGCCCAATTTGTCAAAAGAGAAAGAACCACAATTTAAATGATAGGTAAAGAGCATCCGAAATAGCGCATTCAAAGCATGTTAAAACCGCGCATTGCCCGTTAAAGCATTCATAAAGTAGTATCTGTTAAAATGAAGTGGTTATTGTTAAAAGTCACCAGCCAGAAAACCAATCCGACCTGCTGTCGAACTGCAAGTGTGACCGCATATGTGGCAATAGCAATTAATGTTAAGACCGTAGAAATTCAGTAAAAGTATGTTTTATGCATAACTACACAGGATGTTAGCACTACTTGTTAAACATTCATGATAGAAATTTGAGAAAAGCCGTAAAAAATAACTCGAACCGCACAGACGCACTGTGTAGTTCAAGCCCAAGCACGGCCTTCCTCTGACTTTTCTCCTTTTGAACACTCACATACAAAAGGGTGCCGTTTTGGGTACAAGATACACCCGTCTGTGTTACAGCAGGCGTATTACGGTGTCGCGCAATCACCAACCAACAGGCACAAAATGGCGGACCCTGGTTGGTCCGAGGAACAAAATGGAGGATCGCCGACACCACAGTCACGTGACCGCTTGCACACCAACCAGGATCGGTGGTGCGAACGCTATACGTGATGACGCGACGCGTCGCCTCTCACAACAAAGACGTAGGACCTGCTATTTGTAGCAGTTCGCAAGTTTTAATACAAGTTACGGACGGATCGCCAATATTAATCGTCCACGGAATTTAGATGACGCGAGGTGACAATATGTTCGACACACACCGAAAGAAACAGCAGCCAATCGCCACAATTTGCAGCCTGTTTCTCACAGCAAAGCGCGTCTCCGGCCAGGATCGAACCTGCCGGTTTTAATATCAGCACGAATAGTGGGCAATAGCGGTCACACCCGTAACACAGACAGTGGAAACACAAACAACAAGCGACCGTCAGCAATCGGCGGACAGTCACGGGTTTACACCACAGATTGCAATGCACAAGACAGTAGAATTCAGTGCAACACTCACACACCAACAGCAGACTTCATTAATGTATGTGTATCATTTATCATTAGTCTCAACATGGGCCGTTCGCTCAAACACACACACAGATTCAAACAAGGCACAAATGTAATGTGTATACTGGAGTAACACAGGCCCCTGTACTAACTGTGTCTTCTTCGCACAATGTGAGAACAAAGTGTTGTTTGTTGCACAAAGAAAAATAATCATGCGTCTAACCTGTTTGGAAACGATATCTCGGCCCGAACGGACAGAGACTTGACACCACGTCAGCAGGGCTGTACGTCCTGCACAGTTTAATATGATTGATAGCATCCAGTAAACAAACAACAGCCAGTATCCACACACACACAGATCGAAGGCTATGCAGTCCTAACCTAGGGCAGCGCACGATCGCATCTATCCCTCGTTTTTTGTTGTGTCTGTTTTTATTCGTATGTAAAGCATCCCAAGCTGTCACATATGAAGTGTAATTACCATTAACACACACCTACATGCCGTCCTATAAGTATCTATCCACTGCACACAGTTCTTACAAGTTCAAGATCCACATGCATGAGATCGCGTGCAACCAATTCCCTATCCATGCATTTATTCACCACTTCACAGTCTTATTTTTATTTTAAGTACTAACATAGCATTACTGTCCGTCTAATAACACCGTGGTCTAGCAGTCGTTAAAGTACATTGCTCTGTAAAGTACTTTTGAGACTCATGTACATGACTTAAGAGGCATCGCACGCACAAATCATTTTAATATTAATAGCACCAATATCACCAACATTAACATTACCACCGTCATCATCGTCATTACAGTATCACCAACCCAATATTTCAACGCAAATTAATAGGCCCCGCTGACAGCCAGAGCCCGAACGGACACCTAATTTCAGCGTCAAATGCAGTGTATTATGTGGCTCGGCCCTCACGTATCCCCCGTCTATTTTGCACAGAAAGCATGCGTTTCCCGTGGTCAGAAGTACGCTAGCGCCCCCCACGCTACCCCCACAAGAGCAAGCCCATTGACAAAAGCACACAAGCTCCCATTGGTGGAAGGAGCAAATTCAGTTCCTCTTCTACCATTGGACCAGTCGTTGCTATGAGACGCGCTCCAGAAAAAAAAAAAAAAAGTACAGGCGACAGCCAGCGCATCACACACAGGCAGTCAATTTATTTAATCGCGAGTCCGCATGACACATTCAGTCAATTTATTTAATCGCAAGTCCGCAGACAGTCACCACACCCTCTCACGGGACAACACATACACACGGCTATATTCATCTATGACAGAGATGATCAGTATCTGCCATTTATATGATGAAGGGAAAGCCTTATCACTTAAGCTGTCATCTCACTGACACAGGAAAATGCCAACTACTGACACAGCACTATGGTCAAATAATTTGGACTGCCATCTCACTGGCACAGAAAAAAAAATATCGAATTAGTTCTAGTCAACACCTAAAATAATTTAGACTGCCATCTCACTGGCACAGAAAAAATATCGAATTAGTTCTAGTCAACACCTCCACACCTGCAGTGTGCGGAGGGTCTATTCAGTAGGCCTACACTATTTCATCTTTATCATTCCATGTTTCAGGCAGGCCAAATTATAGCTAACCTACAATGTCACAGACACACACAAAGGGACAGAAGGAGAGGCGACAGTGGGGAGGGGGCGGCGCGTCCACTACAACGCAGCGTAGTCATTATGAGTGAATTCTGTTACTGTACAAGTGAATTATGTGACTGCCAGGCCCCTAGCGGGCCTAATAAAAAAGAAAAAATCGCATCATCCGACCGGTACAGAATCCTGACTCCCAGTACGTGAGACACCATAGGGATGCGTGGAACGTCGTGATAACCCCCCATTTAAAAGACGAGGACGACTCGCGACAGGCGTGTTATGACATATTTAAAATCAAACACTCACCTTCGCAAGACGTCCCCAGGGAGCCAAAACAGCCGTTAGTTGGGCGCCATTATGTGGTCTATTCAGGTACTTTGGTATCAGGATGCCCACCGTCGGAAATGATGCAGTCAGACGTCAGATTGTAAAAGTTATAACATGGATATTTATTTCCATTATAAAAAAGAGGTAACATGGTTTTCCAAAAATCACAGGCTAAGACAATTATAAGAACATGAGACAGAAAGGGCTGGGCCCTTCCACGAACACTTCTCAAAAAGCACTCCCAAAAATCACTCTGTGTGCGGTCTATATGATCCAGGATTTTGGCTTCTATCCAATGAGATTGTCCGGCTGGACACTGAGACTGTCTCCGAAATTAAGGAGCCTATCACACCGTTGCACGCAAGAGAGAGAGAGCGAGCCTTGGTCTCAAGTTAGGGGCCTCTCAGACACATGTTTTGGCCTTCTTCAACACGTGTCTAGTGTGCGTGTGCATAGGCAAGTACCTTACGTATGGCGTGCACATATGTGTGTGCGTTCGAGTCCCCAACACACTTATTTACTCTGAACCATCTGGTATGAATTATTCTGTTATTGAGCTCTCCTATTACTTGACCACTAGACCAACCAATATGGACCCCTCAGCTCAATGCAGTCTTTAGGTCTTAAACAGCAAACTTATGGCATATAAAACATAATCAATACTTCTGCGAACTCACAATTGTTAGTACATGTGGGGGTGTATATGAATATGTGTACGTGTTAAGATATGTATGTGTGTGTATGAGAGAGTGTGCGTGTGTGTGTGTGTGTGTATGTGAGAGTGAGAGTGTGTGTGTGTGTATGTGAATATAGGAATGTGTATGAGAGTGTGTGTGTGTACGTGTGTGTATGTATCAGATTGGTGTGTGTCTTACAAATTACACTACAGTACTATAGTGATATTAATACTAAATCATGATCAGAGTAATATGTGTCTCTAACTTCAATTTCTGTAATAATACTTTCAAATTTGTTGAAATATACATGATCTAAAATACTTCCGAAATCTGTAGTTGGATTTATATCTCAGTGATGACGTAAGAGAAATGGTCATCTGTGTAATCTGGTCCCACCAGATACCACATTACGTCATCGTTGAGAGCTGGGACCAGAGTACACGGTGTGTATATGTATGACTAGCTCTCAGTGATGACGTAAGAGATATGGTCATCTGTGTAGTCTGGTCCCAGCAGACCAGGCACAGATTTACAAATTACAAATCACATTACAACTACATACAGAGTATGTAGTTGTAATTTGATTAGCAGTATACTGTGGTTACTTGGTTCCAAAAAGTGAAGCCAAGTTTTTTTCAACCGTAAGTCTGTGCCTGGTTTGCTGGGACCAGTTACAACATTACGTCATCCTTGAGAGAGTACATGGTGTGTATATGACGTAATGTTGTAACTTGTAACTTGTAACTTGTAACATTACGTCATATACACACCATGTACTCTCTCAAGGATGACGTAATGTTGTAACTGGTCCCAGCAAACCAGGCACAGACTTACGGTTGAAGAAAACTTGGCTTCACTTCGAAGAGACCAAGCGAAATGATTACTTGCGCGCTCTGCTTGCGCAAGTAAAAAGGTAACATCAATAAAAGAGAAGTGTGTGCAGGTGAGAAAAGAAACCCAGGGAGGGCTTAAATGTGATTCTCACCAAAGATAACATACAAATAGTAATATACAAATAGTAAGGGACTGATCGTTATTTATCCACCAGGGGGGGGGGGGGGGGGGGGTGGTGCAGATGTGATTTCATTTTTTTTATTTTACCTCATCCCCCCCCCCAGCCTCCAAATATTTTTCGGGACCCCCCCTCAGGGACTGGAAGAATATATATGACCCCCCCCCCCAAAAAACACCATAGTAATACTACAGCGTCATACTCCACAGAGAAAAGCACAATTTGCGCAACCCCAACGTTCAACTGCCTGCTCGGCTCATTTAGCCAGCCAGGCACCACCAAATAGTATAACTCTTTCTTTAATCTATTACAACCACATACGCAGACAAAAGTACATGGCACCGCGGACAAAACACAAGTAGGCTACTAAACTCTGCATGGCTCATTTCCATGCGTCACACAGTCAGGGACCCTGCTGAGGATTTGGTCCACTGTACCCTCCTACTGCATATATCAGCGCATGCAGATCGGCTATTTTACCGTTTGTGAGGACGCACACATGAGCGCCGCGGAGAAATTTGTTATTTATAATGCGTGTGAAATGGCATGTGTGGCGTGGTGCGTGGTAAAGGGTTAAATTGCGTGACTGTCACACTCAAAGGGTGAGACATGGCAGCCCTGGCTACTGTGACGCACACACCAACAATCCACCATTGCAATGCGAGTGCGCAAAGATGCACATGATAGCTGCATGCTTTTAGACCAGCCCTACCGTATTCTGAATGAGAATCTGTCTCGCCTGCCACCATGTTGACGATGCGTTGTCCAAAGACGGTAGAGTCTACCATCAACATAAAGGCCTCAAGGTGTTCTTGTGATGTTTTGCTACTTTCTATGTGGAGGAGCTTTGTTCACAAGCAACTTCAGTCACAAACAGTAACTTGTGAGAAGTTTATATCGTAACATCATCCACGACCTCAGCCCCAACATTATTATTATTGTTGTTATTATCATCTCAGTCTGACATTTTCCTGACTCAGTGATGCGGCGCTGGGTTTCACCCAGGGGGGCAGTCAGACAGATTTTTTGTGAAGCCACTAAGGAAATGAAAGTTCATATAATGGCCTGTTGTGGCGCTATCATTGGGCTCAAAAAAACCCATAGCCCCATAGAAGTCCATGTATTTGGGCCCAACTTCACCTAGACTGTATTACCTTAATAAACATGGTCATGAATACTTTTCGCTTCCAGTCACTAGTTTAAAGTCTCATTTCTAATGTCATAATATTCTTTTTGGAAAATGATGGCCCCATTTATAAAAAAATGACCATAAAGTCGCGCATGTTCTGAGGGGCGTGGCTACCGTTACAGTTCATGAACGGGATCCCCCACCCACTCGAGTCAAAATAAAAACCAACGAAGAAGAAGGGGGGAAGTCCCGCCTCGTTGTCTGGGCCAGCCAATGGTCAAACTGGGCTCAAACGGATCTTGAAAGATGGCGACTTACAGTGCAAGGGATTTCAGGCTTCATTTTACGTTCATGTTAGACCCGGGGAACGCTTTGTCCATATTTTTTACAGTCTATGGTTTCACCGAGACACCTCAACCTCAGCAGCGGTGCTGTCAACCTGCTGCTCCTCGCCTTCCTCCTCTCTGACCGACAACACTCGCTCTTTTCAGCGGCCTGCTGCTGCTGGCCCACAATTCAAACATCGCGATTCATAGCTTGAAACATTTTTCGCTTTTTCTACTGGAAATGTTATGAACGCAGAATCAATCTGTCCCGTGCTGTTTTGAAGTGGGTACACGTCAGACGTATCTACAAGCTAACAACGTGTCACCAAGCAACACGTTGTTAGCTTGTAGATCTGTTCTATTTGCATGCACAGTTGCGCACACATGGAAGATACCAAGTACACTCGCCAAACAGGGTAAACTTTATATAGATAGATATGAGTGAAACACTATGAAAAACAAAATAATCTAAACATTTTTTAAATACAAAATTCAGCAAAATAAAGTTGTACAACCTCCCCCAAGCCAAAATAAAAATATACATATCCCCCCTCAGGCTAAAAAAATAGTTTAATGACCCCCCCCCCCCCCTTTTTGCACCATACCAACCTTTGATAAATAACGATCAGTCCCTAAGACAAAGTAATTAAACATATATGGAATCAAGAGATAACGTGCATATTATGTTACAACCATGACGCGTTACAACCATGGCGGCTCTCCCCTACCCTATACCTTTAAACATACCTGTGGGAGCTATTAAGTATTTTTTGCTAATTCAGTATTTTTCTATATAATTATCGAATGCATAAATGTGTTATTTAGTTTGCTTTGCTTAATTAGTTTGTTTACAATTAGTTTGTTCATTATTTCTGGTACAGCTAATGCTTTTATTTTGAAGGTGATGGGCAATTATGGGGGCACAGCTGAGTCTACTTAATCAAGTGAGCACACACAGGTAGTCAGTGAGCACCGGGAGGGTTCATGGTTTTGCAACTTTGACATCTTTTGCTGTATGTCTGTCTGGAGAAGCCGAAATAAAACACCATCAAATGTTGCTGCCTGATTGGACAATGGCCTCATTCCCTATACCACTGCGTAAGATTCGCTGCACGGTGCCTTAAGTGGCTTTTTAAGTTTTTATTGTATATGGTGTGAATTAGCCACTACATACAGTAAAAAAAAAACTCCCTTATTGAAGCGGAAACTTTTATTGTAGTTTTGGATTTTTTTTTTTTTAGTTTGTAGTTGGAGTGGATCGAAGCTTGCACTTTCAAACACATCAATCAATGGAGCCACCAGCCATGCCAGCGCACCCGCACAATGCACTGTCACTTTGAAGTGTGGATCAAGCTGTTAAAATACCTTCCTGAAAACAGAATTAAATAAAAGCTCTTTAACAAACTATACTAGAAGTGATAAATCAACTTTAAAACCTTCCATACTGTAGTTCATTTTTAGATTACAAAGAAAGAAAATGTCGGTGCGGTGATTTTAATCCATATGAAAAATAAAAGGCTATGCTTCAGTATAGCATATCTAAACAGTGCCACCATGAGCTGAAATAATTTAACCATACAGATCACCCCCCTACGAACCATGTTTCCTACAAAAATATAGTTACAAGTCGAGTCCTAAACAGATATTGTTCTGTAGTCGCAATTAGGCTTACATCATGGACAGCTGGACTGAGGACCGTGACAGAGGCCACGTTGTCCTTCAAAAGTACACGTATTAGGAAACAATACAAATAAGTCATCATACTGTAACATCGACATGCAGATCTAATGTCCTGCAACAAATAGCGTAGATATTCAGTGAAACTCTTACCAACTGCTCAGCTGCAGGTAGGCTGTCAAACTCATCACCCAGATCCTCGCTAGAGTTCTCATCGGGCCAGAAATTTCAAGCCCGGCACGGCCCGGCCCTGACTGGGTCAGCCCGAAGCCCGGCCCGGCCCTAAAAAATACCATAATGTTAGGCCCGAAGCCCTATAAAGCCCGACAAAGAAAAAAAAGAACGCCACTTTTATTGCATGGCCAGCGCAGCAGCATGCGCCGTCAGTGAACCACTGACTTTCAGTGTGTGTCTGTGTGAGAGTGAGAACGGAGTTCAATGGACTTATCGCCGAAATAAAGGATTTATGTAGCTCATTTATGTAGCATTTCCATATCATTCTAATGGATTCCATTTCCAGTGGTGGTGAGTACTGTAGCTCCCCGTTTCCTCTGAAGTGAAGCTATGTCCAAGACCCCAAGTATCGTCCCCGTTCGGTGTCCAAAAGAACAAACATAGCCTACAAAGTTTACAAACCATCCATGCACCCGCTCATGGCGTGTCTCGACAGCTTAGAGATATCTGTTATTTTAAATCGGGCACATATAACGAGGAGCGCCGCTGCCGCACTGAGGGACGGCAGTTATAATACTAATAATTTTGTAAATCAAATAGCCATTAGCTTGTAGCCTGCAGTGGACTGTAACATTGCGTGGTCAGATCATACACTACAGAATATGGATCGTTGGTGACTATATGACGTTGATTAGGCCTAATGATTAGGTTATTCATCGCAGCCAGCTGGGTTTAACGAGATGGCTCAGTGCAACAGTTTTTGTTATGTTGCAGTCTATCGTGTGATAATCCGATTGATTTATAAAACATTTAGCATTATGAACTGAAGCTCATTTGGTGCACCGCAAACCAGAGGCCAGCCAGCGGTATAAACATTAAACAACCACCCCACCGTTCACTTCTCTCTGCCTGCGCAGTCAGTAATCCATTCCAAGCCCCCCACCTCCACTCCTCCGTCTTCCTCCTGTCACAAGTGAATCGCCATAGCGCAGCCCTCTTCATAATAAATACATACTTGTAGGCTATATAGCCTACACATTACACAAATAACAGAATTGCTATTTTTATTATAATAACATTTTTGAAAAAAGAAAAAAAGAAAATCACGGAAAATCACAGAGCCCGAGGCCCGGCCCGGCCCGGCTAATTAGCATATTTTTGGGGCCCGGCCCGGCCCTAAAATGTCGGGCCGGGCCGGGCCGGGTCGGGTTCGGGCAGAAAATGAGAACTCTAATCCTCGCCATCCTACAAAACACATATTTTGTCATAGAATAACGGGACAGCCAATATATTTACTGCATGTGCAGTTTCACTGACAGAACTTGACTGTTATTTGATCAGAAGGAAGTTACAACAACAAGTTGAGGGTCCTAAACATAGATTGTTCTGTAGTCATAGTCACCATTAAACTCTGACATTACCCATTAAGAATGGGTCAGAGCAGGGCCGCTTTTAGGGTAGATCGAATGGTGCCGTCGCACAGGCATGCGCGAGGCCTCGCGCATGGCAGCGTTTTGATTGATTTTTTTAATAAAAATAAACACTTTCCATCTCAGATATTTCACATGACAGATTTGAGTGCCTCCCTCCCAGCCCCAGGCTCCTCTATTCTATACTCTTCTATAGGCTCAGCCGCTCAGTCTGCGTGAATTTCTTTGCACACCGGCCGGCTTTTTGCACCGGCCATCATTTGGTTACATACAGTTCCATGCAGTAATCTTTTTTTAGTATGGTAAACAATAAACATTGCAGGCAATGCATTTTGATTTAATTGTAAGAGGGAGCGTATCAACACACAGGTGTAACCACGACATGTTCTGATTGAGCATGGGGAAGCAGCGGACAAATACATGATTTCATTATAAACTGTAGGCCTATGTACCGGTAGATTTTCACCCAATGAAAATGTACACTTCACAGATTATAGGCCATTTGGAATTAGAACAATCGGTTAAAGATTGACCGAGAATAACACGATTTAAATATCAACCTTTTTGTTGCGGACTTGTTGCGCCGAGGTGTTTTATAGTAGGCTACTATACTTGTGAGGACCTGGCTGCACGCCCCGCCGCGCACCGAAAATGGATGATTTGCAAACTCAACATGGTGAACACGCATATAATAATATAAATGAGGGCTGAGGCTGATTAAGTTTGCATATAACGGCCCATGGGCCGTTATATGTATAGGTATGTATAGGTATAGGTATTACTTTTGCTGCGAGCGCAGGGCCTCGCACAGAAATCTCGCACAGGGCCTCGCATTTCTCCCAGACGCCCCTGGGTCAGAGTGATTGTCCCCATCAGTCATGTTATCCATGTTGCGCTTCAAAATGAGACACAGGTTGGGTATAACGGAATTAATCAAAATAATAAGTCTCACAGAAACATTGACATGCATATGTGACTATCTGATGTCCAGTAACACATGTAGTTACAATGTAGATATTCAGTGAAACAGCAGCTGCACATTGCTCTATGGACTCTTACCAACTCGCCCAGATCCTACAAAACACACAGGTCATACAACAACAATCAATACATGTGCAGTACCACTAACATGAAGATAGAAAGAGCATCAGAGCTTGGCATGCAGTTAACACCGACTGGGACATCACTTATCTGAGAAACATTACCATTTCCGCAGAACGGTCCACAGAAAGGTCCATAACATCTGTGGCACTGGCGTCCTGTATGATCAACCAAAAGACACATTACATCTCAAAAGAATAGTATGAAGGCAATGAAAATGATTGTGCTTAAGTGACATGCAGCTCGATTGATAGGCAGGCATTGCTTTGTGCACTAAAACCATTGTCCGTGCAACACAGCAGTAGTAGTTTGTGTGATGACCAGTGTTGGGTGCGTTACTTTAAAAAAGTAATTAGTTATAGTTACTAGTTACTTCTCCAAAAAAGTAACTGAGTTAGTAACTGAATTACTCTATTGTAAAAGTAACTAGTTACTAGGAAAAGTAACTATTTGCGTAAAACAAAGTTGTAATATGTCTAAGAATTTGGATTGTTTTTGGGAGCAGGTTTCACAAGGTGCATAGAGTAGAACAGCATAGACAGGTACTTACAAGTTACAACTTACACATAGGCCCTAAGACATAACCTTTTGCCATGAGGGAGAAATAAACTTCAACTTCAATATAGGCCTATTGCACTTCAATATAATATATTGAACCTCAACAGTAAACCAGGTGTAATTGCCTACACCAGTGGCTCTCAAACTTTTTGGACCTCAAAAGTCCAACAACTTCAGACAAGACAACTGGTAGACAATACTGTCTAAATTAAAGACACAAATTGGCTCAGAACTTAAGACAACTGGTCAGTGGTCAGTCACACACACACACACACACACACACACACACACACACACACACACACACACACGAGAGGCCCTCCCCTGCATCTCTCTCTCTCTCTCTCTCTCTCTCTCTCTCTCTCTCTCCTGCAAGCATGCATGCAGTCAGGCTGTCAACAATAGCTTTAGCATTAGCATGGTCTGTGTAGCATCCTTAGAGTATGGTAGCATCACGCTTTCACAACTGACTGCTATGTTTGTTTTAAACCGTGTGAAGCCCAACACACACCGACGCGGCGCGTTGCCGCGCGGCGCCGTCTGGAAAATATAACTGGTTCTATCGGCGCGCCAGGCGACGCGGCGCGGCGGACGGAGACGGTGTGTGTTGGGCTTCATGTTTGCAGCAGCAGGAGGAGCAGCAGCAGCCCCATTGCGCACACGCACACACACACAGAGTCACAGACACACACACACACACACACACACTGTCAGCCGGCCCGTGGTAACAGAAAGCTTGGGGACGCTTAACATAATAACGGAGCACATTTCATTGTCAGTAACGGTAACTGCGTTGTGACGATGACAATTGTAATTAATTAGATTACCCGTTACTGAAAAAAATAACGACGTTAGGTAGCGCCGTTTGTTTAAACGCCGTTATACCCAACACTGGTGATGACTTACATTTCCATCTCCACTGCTGCCTTCAGACTCATCCGTCTCAATGATGAGGGAGCCATCTGAATAATCAGTCAACATCTCATCTGGATCATCTTCAGGATGAGTTATTTTATCCTGTGGAGGGAGCACAACAAACAAAACACCTTCATTTTGTTATGCAAGTTCTATTATTGTGGCAACCTTTTGCATTCTCATGGGAAAGGCATCTAGCATACTGTACCTCGGGCACTATGTAGACAGCAGAGCTTTTGTTTTGGCTCAGCGTCCGCAGGCCCTCAGATGACCACAGCTGCTGTGGTATGGCATGGATATTCTTCCGGCCGTCAACCGTGAACAGGGAGAACATACCGTCTACAATGATGGGGAATTCTCTCCGCAAGCACTGTCATTAAATTGGAATTGTCTCTACTCAGTCCCACCTCCACCTTCTGCACTTCTTAGGCTGAAATGTGTAGATAGATAGATTTAATTTACACAGTATGGCAAGGTAATACATTTGAGTTGATGTATTGGGGTTTAAAGATATTACAATACCGTGAATAGGTTTTGAGACCTGGGTCCAAGATGACTCCAACTCGCAGTTGGACTTTGGTGCTGTTAAAACACTACCTTTACTGTGATAAACAGCCATATAAGCAATTTGTCAACCACAAACAAGTCTGTCCAGCTCCAAAAATAAATAATTTAGGAAAAAAGTGATCAAGTTGCTGATTAAAAGAAAGGTATATGCAGGAGTTTTTCAAAGTTAATCGGCAATTCCTACAACGCAGTCTGTCTGCTTTTCATGTTAGCTACCAGCTGATTTCGGGTACAACAATTTTTAAAAGCAAAAATTATGTCATTGCAAAAACATAATGTTCACTACTCTATTGGTATTATAAAATAAACTAAAATTACATTATGCACAACCTAAATTGTATACGTACAGAGATGGGACAGCAGAAGGCATTTCGGGAGAGTCAGGATCTGATGTGTGCGCAGGCGAACTGTACAACAGAACAAAAAATAATAATAGCTTTTATGGACATACGCTATTGCACAGCTTAGCATACGAAAGAATGTAAGAGTAACTAGGAACAACATTTCAAGAAATCTTACTGGGTGCCTGCAGCTCGCCAAGTCTGTGCAGCATTTGAGCCGCATCGACCTCTGGGTTATGGGCCCAGCACGCTTCCGCGGCGCCACTCTGCTCTGAGTTATTATACAAGATGGAAATGGAATCTACACTCTATAAATTAGGTATTTATGCAGTGCAAATTGTTAGCCAAATGTACAGAATGTATAGTCAAGTGAAACCTGAGTGTAGACATCCATTACGAGCAAACTGATATTATGGTGAATTCATCTCCAGAGATTAGTGACTTTCTTTCTCGCCCCCCCTAGTGGCCAAAAAGTCTGGGAACTCAGATTAGTTCCTTTCTGACTTATGCTATTGGGCATCTGCAGAAGTCCCAGACATGTGAAAACAAATAATGGGATTTGAACCCACGCCTCCAGAGAGACTGGAGCCTAAATCCAGGGCCTTAGACCACTCGGCCACACTACCTGGTTATACTGTGTTTAGCTGATGCCTACTCTTTGCTCTTAACTCAAAGCAGGCAAAGCAGACAAGGCAACAAGTGAGGAGGATGTCAGGAAAAGTGATTGGTGTTCCCAGAGTTAAACTCTTCAGAAGGAATGATAGGTCGTCTACAGACTTGGCAGAGGATGTATTATGTCCACAGGCACAGAATATGCCTCTTGTGGTAACTCGCCAGTGGAGTGAGCTAGTGTTGAAGTTTCGGTACTGGAATTTGGCACCTAAAACCTCAACTGGCAGCGGTGGGATTCGAACGCACGCCTCCAGGGGAGCCTGCGACCTGAACGCAGCACCTTAGACCGCTCGGCCACGCTACCACAATCGGTGAAGAAGTACTTAATAGTTAATAGTTTGTTGATGACTTTCAATACAAGCCATGTTTCCAACTCATCCTACTTTTCTATTGTTTGTGAAGTACTCACTTCACAAAATCATGTAAATCATGATTTAAATAGCTTGTTCATGGTCTAATACATGTGTATAAGGCATATTTATAAAGCAGTGTTGGCAGTGGTGGCATTTAAGGCGACAACTCCATAAAGACATAAACTACATGTATTTGCCATCAATAGGAAACATCATGAAATCGGAACGATAGCAGATTGATGTTGTGGTTAGTAAGTGCTGAGAACTAGAATACATGATTTGCCAATAGAGATAGCAGAGGATGGTTTCGATCCATCGACCTCTGGGTTATGGGCCCAGCACGCTTCCGCTGCGCCACTCTGCTCTGAGCTATTATGCAAGATGGAAATGGAACCTATAATCTCTATAGATTAGGTATTTATGCAGTGAAAATTGTTAGCCAAATGTACAGAATGTATAGTCAAGTGAAACATGAGGGTAGACATCCATTACGAGAAAACTGATATTACGGTGAATTCATCTCCAGAGATTAGTGACTTTCTTTCTCGCCCCCCCCTAGTGGCCAAAAAGTCTGGGAACTCAGATTAGTTCCTTTCTCACTTAGCTCTTGGGCATCTGCAGAAGTCCTAGACATGTGAAACAAAGTTTTTCACATTTGTGGCAGTGGTGGGATTTTAACGCACGCCTCTAGATAGACTGGAGCCTTAGTCCAGCGCCTTAGACCACTCGGCCACACTACCTGGTTATACTGTGTTTAGCTGATGCCTACTCTTTGCTCTTAACTCAAAGCAGGCAAAGCAGACAAGGCCACAAGTGAGGAGGATGTCAGGAAAAGTGATCGGTGTTCCCAGAGTTAAACTCTTCAGAAGGAATGGTAGGTTGTCTACAGCCTTGGCAGAGGATGGATTATGTCCACAGGCACAGAATATGCCTCTTGTGGTAACTCGCCAGTGGAGTGAGCTAGTGTTGAAGTTTCGGTACTGGAATTTGGCACCTAAAACCTCAACTGGCAGCTGTGGGATTCGAACACATGCCTCCAGGGGAGACTGCGACCTGAACGCAGCGCCTTAGACCGCTCGGCCACGCTACCACAATCGGTGAAGAAGTACTTAATAGTTAATAGTTTGTTGATGACTTTCAATACAAGCCATGTTTCCAACTCATCCTACTTTTCTATTGTTTGTGAAGTACTCACTTCACAAAATCATGTAAATCATGATTTAAATAGCTTGTTCATGGTCTAATACATGTGTATAAGGCATATTTATAAAGCAGTGTTGGCAGTGGTGGCATTTGAGGCGACAACTCCATAAAGACATAAACTACATGTATTTGCCATCAATAGGAAACATCATGAAATCGGAACGATAGCAGATTGATGTTGTGGTTAGTAAGTGCTGAGAACTAGAATACATGATTTGCCAATAGAGATAGCAGAGGATGGTTTCGATCCATCGACCTCTGGGTTATGGGCCCAGCACGCTTCCGCTGCGCCACTTTGCTCTGAGCTATTATGCAAGATGGAAATGGAACCTATAATCTCTATAGATTAGGTATTTATGCAGTGAAAATTGTTAGCCAAATGTACAGAATGTATAGTCAAGTGAAGACATTCATTACGAGAAAACTGATATTACGGTTAATTCATCTCCAGAGATTAGTGACTTTCTTTCTCGCCCCCCCTAGTGCCCAAAAAGTGTGGGAACTCAGATTAGTTCCTTTCTCACTTAGCTCTTGGGCATCTGCAGAAGTCCCAGACATGTGAAACAAAGTTTTTCACATTTGTGGCAGTGGTGGGATTTGAACCCACGCCTCCAGAGAGACTGGAGCCTAAATCCAGCGCCTTAGACCACTCGGCCACACTACCTGGTTATACTGTGTTTAGCTGATGCCTACTCTTTGCTCTTAACTCAAAGCAGGCAAAGCAGACAAGGTCACAAGTGAGGAGGATGTCAGGAAAAGTGATTGGTGTTCCCAGAGTTAAACTCTTCAGAAGGAATGATAGGTTGTCTACAGCCTTGGCAGAGGATGGATTATGTGCACAGGCACAGAATAGGCCTCTTGTGGTAACTCGCCAGTGGAGTGAGCTAGTGTTGAAATTTTGGTACTGGAATGTGGCACCTAAAACCTCAACTGGCAGCAGTGGGATTCGAACCCACGCCTCCAGGGGAGACTGCGACCTGAACGCAGCGCCTTAGACCGCTCGGCCACACTACCACAATCGGTGAAGAAGTACTTAATAGTTAATAGTTTGTTGATGACTTTCAATACAAGCCATGTTTCCAACTCATCCTACTTTTCTATTGTTTGTGAAGTACTCACTTCACAAAATCATTTAAATCATGATTTAAATAGCTTGTTCATGGTCTAATACATGTGTATAAGGCATATTTATAAAGCAGTTTTGGCATTGGTGGCATTTGAGGCGTCATCTCCATAAAGACATAAACTAAATGTATTTGTCATCAATAGGAAACATCATGAAATCGGAACGATAGCAGATTGATGTTGTGGTTAGTAAGTGCTGAGAACTAGAATACATGATTTGCCAATAGAGATAGCAGGGGATGGTTTCTATCCATCGACCTCTGGGTTATGGGCCCAGCACGCTTCCGCTGCGCCACTCTGCTCTGAGCTATTATGCAAGATGGAAATGGAACCTATAATCTCTATAGATTAGGTATTTATGCAGTGAAAATTGTTAGCCAAATGTACAGAATGTATAGTCAAGTGAAACCTGAGGGTAGACATCCATTACGAGAAAACTGATATTACGGTGAATTAATCTCCAGAGATTAGTGACTTTCTTTCTCGCCCCCCCCTAGTGGCCAAAAAGTCTGGGAACTCAGATTAGTTCCTTTCTCACTTAGCTCTTGGGCATCTGCAGAAGTCCCAGACATGTGAAACAAAGTTTTTCACATTTGTGGCAGTGGTGGGATTTGAACCCACGCCTCCAGAGAGAATGGAGCCTAAATCCAGCGCCTTAGACCACTCGGCCACACTACCTGGTTATACTGTGTTTAGCTGATGCCTACTCTTTGCTCTTAACTCAAAGCAGGCAAAGCAGACAAGGTCACAAGTGAGGAGGATGTCAGGAAAAGTGATTGGTGTTCCCAGAGTTAAACTCTTCAGAAGGAATGATAGGTTGTCTACAGCCTTGGCAGAGGATGGATTATGTGCACAGGCACAGAATATGCCTCTTGTGGTAACTCGCCAGTGGAGTGAGCTAGTGTTGAAATTTTGGTACTGGAATGTGGCACCTAAAACCTCAACTGGCAGCAGTGGGATTCGAACCCACGCCTCCAGGGGAGACTGCGACCTGAACGCAGCGCCTTAGACCTCTCGGCCACACTACCACAATCGGTGAAGAAGTACTTAATAGTTAATAGTTTGTTGATGACTTTCAATACAAGCCATGTTTCCAACTCATCCTACTTTTCTATTGTTTGTGAAGTGAGTCGTAAATCATGATTTAAATAGCTTGTTCATGGTCTAATACATGTGTATAAGGCATATTTATAAAGCAGTGTTGGCAGAGGTGGCATTTGAGGCGACAACTCCATAAAGACATAAACTACATGTATTTGCCATGAATAGGAAACATCATGAAATCGGAACGATAGCAGATTGATGTTGTGGTTAGTAAGTTCTGAGAACTAGAATACATGATTTGACAATAGAGATAGCAGCGGATGGTTTCGATCCATCGACCTCTGGGTTATGGGCCCAGCAAGCTTCCGCTGCGACACTCTGCTCTGAGCTATTATGCAAGATGGAAATGGAACCTACAATCTCTATGGATTAGATATTTATGCAGTGCAAATTGTTAGCCAAATGTACGGCTACCGGTCTGACTCTGCATTTGCTTGTTAACCTGCACTCTGGTACACAGTAAGTGAGCACATACTCTGAACTTTTCTATACATTTCCTTTCTGTTTTGTCTTCTGTCTGTGTTTTAGTTGGCACACTAATCAGACTGTATCTCTGAAACTGAACAAAGAGATCATTAGGACTAATTGCTATCAACTGAGCCATCAACAACAGCTCATTTGAACTATTAGCTCCACCTACATTTGTAGAAAATCTCTTTCCAGCCCATCAATGCTTTGAAGATTTTTCACTTGCACTCCGGAATTCATGTACTCCTTCCGTCCCCCTCCCCCTCGGCTGCGGTTTAAAGCTACGGC